>NW_024534119.1:0-25949 GCF_016097555.1 Gigantopelta aegis
TTACATAGTATCTCAAAAATATCTTTTAATTAATGTAGTTAACAGTGAAATCTAAGATAGTTTACAAAAAAAGATGGACTGTGAAGACAAATGACAGAAATGATAAAAAATCTTGACTGATGACTTGTCGTTCTCAAAGTATACTGAAAAACAGAGAAACTAAAAATTTAAAATGCTATTCCTAAGTTTATATAATTCCCAATTAGAAAAATGATCTTATATAAAAACTTAACAGACTACACTTAAAAATGTATGAATACTTAACAGCTATACTTGGGCTAAAACCTGATATACAACAGTATAAGTTACCACTAGTTATATGTTACGATTGAAATGCAAATTATTTTGTTGAAAGTAAGCATAAACTGTTTGCTTTTATAAATGGTACAGTTTGTATCTACATCACCTTCCTTTGTAATAGATTAGTAATTAATGGGATATATGTTGATATTTTTATAACTATGAACTGTATAACACTGTATGTAAAAATTAAATCAATTTGCATCAGTCCTCTTTTACATGTAGTACTAATTTTATATGTATAGTATAGAATAATCCATTCATATAATGATGTTGTTTGGTAATAATTAATGAGAGCACTTCTGAGAAGCCTGTGTTTATATGTTGATACAAGTATTTGAGACTCAGGCAGGTATGTAGTGACTGTTGCAAACAGTAAATGTTTTGTTAAGGTGTTTTAACGATAGTTTTCAAAATTACACAAATTGAGAAACTTAATAAGCTACATGAAAGTGAAGGTATCACTCAAAGATTTTTGACATCTACATTTACACTTATTATAAATCAAAAATTGTAATGTTCAAGAGGGTGGACTTTATTTTAGCTGGTCCATGGTAGTCGACATTAATCACTCTTCATTTGTTTTGGCCTCATGTGATCTGGTTCTTGAAACCAGACTAGCAGCAGGTACGAGTTTTGTTGAAAGCATGTTACAGTTGTTTTATTATAGTAGAAAGAGAATAGTGTCAAAAAGTTTGTTTGCAGTAGTGTCTTTGTCTGATCATCATCAGTACAAAAGTATGGTGTCGATATCCAACAGAAAGTATGGAGTACTGTTTCTTTTGATAACTTATTACATTATAACTATTGTATAACATTAAGGGCTAGTTGTTTCTACCAAAGCTTTAGTTAACTTTGTCAATGTGTAATTGGACAGACTGAGCTACATTTGTATCATCATTCTTTTAATGTTTAAAGTGTAATTCTAGTTGGTTTGCAAAAAAATGAGATTTCTTGTGTTATTGGGTCTTTCATCTTCAAACTATTAATAATGTAAATGAATGCATATGAATTAATTACCCATTTGATTAAGATAAAGTTGGACAATAATCGTTCCATTACATGAACACTAAAGCATTTCGCGTACTAAAGGAACCCACATGTACACTCAAGAGTGCATGAGTTGGGGAACATGAAAACTGTACAATTTTTAGCTGTTTTAATATCAAACAGCACGCTATGGTTTAGACTAATTTGTGTCCATTATAGTTATTGAAATCAATTTTTGGCATGTTCCCAAATTTCGTAATCAATATTTTAGTTTGTTCCTATAATAATAAGTATGTATGTACAATAGTAATTCGGCCTTAAGTTAATTCTAAAAATTTAAATAGTTAACACATTGATGTCTCTTTGTTACAAGTAGTACGAGAACTGACATTCAATTTCATGTCATTCTTGTGTACTACTAGGTTTGAAGCATATACACACAAATTTTATCTCTCGTTTGAGCTATGTTATGTGTTGATCAACTTGATGACACATTATTACTATTATAATTCTAATCTCAGCATGCAAGAACAACTTTGAATGTACTTAGCATAGGGGAAAGGGGAAATTTTAGTCTTTATTAATTAAGATGGGGGAGCTATAGGCATATAGTGGTAAAAACTAATAACTTATATGCATCTTCATCTTCATCATATACAACAATACATACATAATCATCTATATATATATTATGTATGGGTATATATAGTTATATGTATATTCATGATACATATATTGGTATAGAGTATATTAATATCCAATATTAGTGTTTATGATAATCTAGTGGAACTCTGCACATTTTAGGAAAGTGAATTTTTGGCATTTATTGAAGTGTAGTTTGCTAAGTACAGTTAGGAACTCAGATTTTCTAATGCGAAGAAAACAGTTCAGGTAATAATATTTTTGCATCGTGTGAGGTCTGTCCACATTGTTACTTAAAAAAAGTAAAAGAACTAACATTTATTAAGGAAACGAAAAAATCAAAGGGGAAGTTGATAGGTTGGACAAACAAAAATATTCTTGTACAAAAAAAGTAGCTGACCATAGAAGCAATACTAACAACACATGACATAATTAATACATAATTCCAAACTGTATTCAAAATCAAAATTTCAAAACTGGTAATTACATACAACAGGAAATATTGGATCACTACATACAAATTTAATTATGAAGATAGCTCTCAGCATTTTGTCAGCAATAATAGATGCAACGTTCATATCCTTAATTTCCTTAATCAAAGCTTCTTTAGTAGCTCTCCCTCATTAACCATATGGTAATCATTTTTCTTGGACCTGGTACTGATTGAAAAAGTGTTCTTCTGTAATTGCCTTCCAAACAGAATCTTAAAAGCCTAGGTATATACCTAGTGTGTACCAATGACTACATCATCAACAGCCTGTAACACAGCAATAGATATGTGTCCTTATCTAATAAGAAAATAACATATAACTGTATAGTCTTGTTTTATTGCATACCTAAAGGTCCATAGCTGGTATATTGGTGTGGTAAAGGAACGGTAGCAGGTAGATGGATGTATAATCTACATTTAAAAGGGTAATGTTAATCATTGGGGATTGTCACCATAATATGCTTTTTTGTAAACTAACCAATGAGCCAACATCTTTGTCTTTCATTGTTTAACTGTAATGTTGGCAAGTTTTTTCAATACGTAAATCTAATGGATGGATGATCATCTTATATGATATTAACACAGGATGTAAACTTGTATCTGTTTCTGATGTTGTTGTTGAGAGGACACTGTTACTTTCAGCTTTTAAACTCCTTTTTCGTATGCCAGTATATCACCACATGTTGATATGGCTTCACAGAGACTTGACAAGTTGAAAGCAATTTTTGGTAAGGCCAGTATAATACACTTCAATCCAATAGAATCTGTCGACTAGAAAAAAAGAACTGAGCCAAAATAGAGGTATCAAGTAAACTGAGGTATCAAGTTTTAAAATGTAGATAAATGTGTTTTCACGACTAATAAAAATTGAGGCTTCTCTTTTCAAATAAACAAGAGCAACTACTACAGCAGGAAATACACCCTAAAACAAAACAAACAGAAATATAATTGTAAGTGTGACTAAAAGTAGAGTACACAACCAATTAACTAAACTATAAGAACATTTTCATACCTGAGGAACAACTTTAGTCTCAAAAGTAATTATCATTGGATCACATGACATTCTAATACACTTGTATCTTCTTCAGTGATATGACATGGTGGTTAACACAACTGGCATAAAAGTATTGCTTTGGGGTTTCGTATTTGAAAAGAGAGAAGCAAGGATACAGGGATATCTAAGCAATTTAAAAAACTTCTCATCTGAAAAACAGAGGAGCAACAAAAGGAAGGCAAAGCTTACCAAGTAAAGAACTATCAAAATACTCTCTTCATTGAAAAATCTGCTTAGCATCTACTTTCTAGCACTGATTTACTGGTTTAAAGTAAAATAGATTCTAGAGTGATTCAACAAATGAAATCGGTATAAGAGCTGAAATGCACATCAGGAAGATATTGAGGATTAGTAAAAATATTATTAGGAAGCACTTTTGGAAAAAAAAAGAGGAACAAAAGCCATGGAATGAAGATATATGATGGATTTAGTACATCCTACGATCCATTCATAGATTAACTCCCATACTACAACAGGAGTCGTAATGATATAATGCTGTGTTAGTAAGGAGTTGTACCATATCAGTTGAATAGTGGTCAGTATCAGGCTGTCGTGACAAACGTGTTTAATTCCTTAAAAGCAGTAGTTTTGTTGTTTTCTGGACTGTTAGAGGTGTGGTTGTAGTATAATCTAGTCCTGACTGTACTGGTTGATGATGATTGTAAAGAAGCCACCTTAGCTGGAAACAGGTGATCATTAGCAGATAAATCACATTCCTTCTAGAGCAAAATTTCTTGTTCTGTTGACTCCACTAAAATATTTTCACCTAAATTGACATTGGGTCAATTGATAAAATGCTGTCATTAGCGATTTTCTGATATTTTGAGGAGTGTTTTTCACAGACTTATTTCAATGGCAATACTGGCATCTGAGAGCATCGGGTCGATAATAGGTCAAGGATAATATACTGTTAACCAAATCTTGCCATCATTACATTCTGCCACTCTTTTCTATTGCACGAACTGGTCTCATTGCTAAAGCTGTACTATCGCTTTAATGAACATTTAAGTGGAAGTTTTTTCCACTTAAAGTCCTTGAATAATAAGGACTTGTAATGAACACAATGTGTTTTTCAACACAAGGTAAGGCCTATTAGAACAAAATGTGCAAATTGTTAGTAAGATGAAACAACACCATATTTTGTGGAGACCAATTTCAAAACGATTAGTGTACCAAACAGCCGTATTACTGTAAGTCTAATTATAGAGATCATCATATAAGATTTATGAGAAAAAGCAAATTAAGGTATCCAAAATATATTATGTGAGTCTTTGTTTGTTTGTTAAATAATTCTCTAATTATTTTTATCAATATTATGGAGTTAGTGGCAAAACTGAGTATGAAATATTCTATAATTGATAAAACTCCATGACTGCTCAACAAACAATGAATTCTAATTCTTTAGGTTAAATCAATAAAATATAATTTTCTACTTAACACAAGGATTAGTCATGTTTGGATTCTATGTTTACAAAACATTCATGTACTTCCTCTGAGTGTATATTAAATAAAAAGTAATATTGTTACATATTTCTTAATTCAATATTGGATAATTAGCAGCAAAAAATATATAAGTGTATATGTTTTTACTGCTAATAGTCCAATATTAAATTAAGAAAATATGAAGCACTATTAATTTTTATTATATATATAAGAGCAAACATGTACTTAATCTTATAATTACAATGTGTTGATTTTACAATACATGTACCTGTAATAATATTGCATGCCACAATTATTTTTGTGTTTGTTAAATGCATATTTGACACAAAAACAATACATAAGTAATATAAAGTAATTGAAAAACAGAAAAAATCTAGGGATATAAGATAATAGAGAGAAACATGTATGGATGAAAAAAATCCATATCAAATCACAACATGATACCCAATGAAGCAAATCTTAGAATTCATAAGTATATGGTTCTGAAAAAACTATATACTGTATAAAAATAAGGTCACCTGATTATTTTCAATCCTGGATATTCACCACTGAAAGACTAATATATATCAAATTGTAGCTAAGAGTCCAGACTTTTTAACTGTAAAATTCTGGTTACATATGAAAAGTTTTATTGCACTAATTTATTTTTCATCACTACTGTTTGTTTTCCTAGATCTTTCTTATTTGAAAAAGTTTCATTTTACTTGGTTGTCATTCTTTTTGGGTATTTATAACTTTGGTTTGACTTTATGAACCATTGCTGATACAATCATTAAAATAACCTAGCAAATCTGTGGAGACTCAATCAACTTTTAACTGATGATGATCATTGTTTTAAGCCATCCATTTACAAGACCTGTGTTTCATTTGTCATTTAAATGTGATAATTGTTATGTAAGATTTAAGAGACACTTTATCATTGTGTGAACACTACTATTGAAATTTATACAAATATTATTTTTCTGAAAGAATGATATCTGAAGAGTTTGCATTAAGTGTTGAAAATGAAGGCACTGAAAGCAATGGTGATGAAAATTAATCTGAATTTTCATGCTACTGAGAGAATAATTCAATTCAGGATGAAGGGTTAGAGATAATTTTACTGGAAAACTTAGCTATAATGAAATGTGAGCTATTGGAAAGTAAATAACAAGCTATACTCATGTTTTTTGTTGACAAGACTACATGTAATATGGAGTTGGATAACCAATTAAAGAAAGTGAAGTAAGCAGATCTTCAAAAGAGGAGAAGATAAAGATACAAGAAAGCAGTAGGTGAGAGGGGAAATACTTTTTGACTTATCTAGAAGCCATATTAGCTGTGAAAACATTCATAAGGGAAAATAAATGTTTATAACTTTCCTTGTTATAAGAAACATAATTACTCTGCTTAATGATAAAAGCTGTTCTAAAGAACATACTAGCTAATATTACAATAAAGGGGTGATCAAACCTGCTCAGAATTGTACTTTAAACTAGTAAATGACTTTTTTCTAAAAAAGAACAAGAATATTATATTTCCTATGGTGTGTACTTAATGCATTAACTGTTACTATATTCTCCAACAGCACTCAATTGTGAATGAAAGATTGATACCATTAGTTTTTTAGTAATTACAGAGTGCAAGAAGAGACAACTCTTCCCATCAGTACCCCTCTCTGACTCTTTGGCTATTCTTAAGAACTATAGTCAACTTTACTAGGTTCATGTATTTACAGTTGATGTTGAACAGAATGGTCAAGGGTGATAATGTCAACTAAAGTCAACCTGCAGTTTTTGTTATAATATGTTCTTGTGAAGTAAATTCTAGAATAATCACAGACAGTACAGGGCTGTTTTGCAAATGCAATTGCATGTTTTGTTTACAAGAAACATGCAAGTCAAGGACCATTTTTAGATGTTATATCAATGCAAGCAAAAGCATAACAACCACTAGGTGTCATATACGTTATACAAACAAGAGTATTATTATTGTATATACAAGTACAACACTCGTAAAGAGAAGGTGCTACATCATGATTATAAGTAAATGACAACATTATATGTGATGTATGAATTAAATGTATATGGTACTAACTTTATCATCAGCATCTAGATTAGCTCCTCTGTTAACCAAAAGCGCAGCAACTTCAGTCTCTCCCTTACTTGCAGCATGATGCAAAGGAGTTCTCTTGTCCTAAAAATATATAGACACCTTTATTAACACTATACAAAGTAATACATGTACATAGGCTGTACTGGTACACTATGTCCAAATGTTGGCTATTCCTAATGTATCAGAGAAAAAACTGTTAAATACTGTTATGTAGGTGTAGTATGGTACAAGTTATATACAATTAGTTTATTTGTATAAAACATTTGCACAAAAAAATAATTGTATAATAATGCTATAACTTCTATGTTGATATAACATTAATCTGGAGTATACAGAGACAACATTATCATGACATGTGTATACAGATTGGAGAATGGCAGACAGGAGGGAACATGCTCAGCCAAAAATGTAAATTAACACAAAATCCATTACAATCTCCATTTTATGAAGATTTTTGCAATAAATTCAATAATAGCAATTTTAAATTCTCTACAATATGTTATGAAACTGTAAGCACATGTTTTTATAAAGATGAACTTAAATGAAATTTTGCACAAGACCTTTGGATTGATAATTCTGTATTACAATTTTAAAATATATGATTTTGTATTGTTATGTTACATTCAGGAATGCACAGTACTCATAAGAACTAGGAATCATTGAGTGTCATAAGAAAGCCAAACGGACAAAATGTAATATCTGGATGAGATAATATTAAGTAAAGTATTTAATGTTTCTGTTTCTTTTCAAATGATTTTTGAATGACACTACAGTAGTTTTATAGTTTATACTATCATTTGCATGATACAGAAGGTGATTTATAATAAGTGGAAAATGCTAGCTTTGAATTGATGAAATTGGACCTTACAACAAAGTTATTGTATTTTTTATACTTTCATAAAGGTCCTCTACATAGGTAGCCAATCATTACTTTAAGTGCTTCTTATAAACTTTATATTTTTCAAAAGCTTCTTCATTTTTTGCTTATACAATGGCCTTTAAACTATAATGTTCTTACTTATGTAATTATATAACTATAAAGCAATTTGAAAAATTTAAAATGCTAGAGAGATGACAATCCCCCATGAAAAAAGATTAGACGTTCTCTTTACTGAAAACCCATTGAAATAGGTGACAGCATTGAAGCTGATTGAGAAGGATATCCAAGTAAGTGTCATAAAATTAGAAAAAGGAGCACAGAGCAACAAGTTCTTGTAAAAGTGAAGTTTTAGCCAACTTCCTTTTTTTATAGAAATCATCAGCAAAATGTATCAGTATTTGGCTATATTAAAGTGGGAATTGAGCAACTGTTGCTCAAAACACTTGTTTTTAAAATGCAACATGAAATAACAAAAGAGGTACATTGCTACAAAGTTTTTTAACATTCACTAACAAATGGGTAAAAGAAAAATTTGCCATTTTGTTGAACAGATCAAAGACTATATAACATAAGAAATTATGTCAGTGCTAAACTATAAGTACCATTCACTATATGTCATGTATGTAAGACACACAGGAGTATTATTATTATATATACAAGTATGTCATCTTGTAAAGACGAGTGCTACATCTTGATTTTATGTACATGACAATATTATATGATGTGATAAAATAAAATTATATGGTACTAACTTTATCAACTGCATGTAGATTAGCTCTGCTGTTGATCAAAAGTGTAGCAACTTCTGTCTTTCCATTACGTGCAGCAACATGCAAAGGAGTCCTCTTGTTCTAAAATATATAGAAAAAATACAAAGTAATATATGTATATAGACTGTATTAGTACACTATAACAAAATTTGGCTAATAATAATGTATCACAGAATAACTGTTAATTACTGTTATGTGGGGGTAGTATGGTACAGGTTTTTACAACCAGTTTGCTTGTATAATACATTTTCACACACTAAAACTTCATAAACAAGTATGACTTCTCATGTTAACATGACATAACAGACAGGATAGAACATCTACTATAGAAAATGTAGATTAACACAAAACCATTATAATCTCCAGTTCATAAAGGTTTTTCATAATAAACTCATTGATATTAATTTTCAAAATCTCTACAATATGGTATAAGGCAGTATGCACATGTTATTATGGTATAAGAAGAAATAAAGAGGTATATTCTGCACAAGACTGTATGCATGATAATTCTGTATTATAATTTTATAATAATATTAAGGAATGCACAGTATTAATAAGATGGAGGAATTACAAAGTGAAATGACATAAAAGAACATCATATCTGGATGAGGTAATATTAAGTGAACGATTTAGTAAGTGACCTTCTGATTTATCTAATGTTTTTTCTTGTTATTCAAATGACTTGGAATGACACTACAAGTATTTTTCATAATTTATAGTAGTGATGTAGTTTCTAGAAATGACTAACAATCAGAATTATTTCTACCATAAAAGCCTACTTTATGCTCTTAATATAAATCTGATGATCTACTTTGTTGCTGTTATAGGTGTAGATTAACAACCAACCATTAAACTTATACAAGATAAGAAATAGATGACACAATGGCACTGAGTAGTTAGTTCTAGGGTTGTAGATATATTAGTGCTGATTATTCTATAGGTAGCTATGAGTCTACCCACACATAAGATGAACCTCTAGTACATGTAGTGGAAGTCATAGAATTTTACAGGCTACTTCTATGACATGAAATATAACAATAAACTGCCTTGTCTGCTGATAATGTTTGAATCTTTCTCTTTACTTGTTTTTGCATATTTACTGACACTTTCATGAGGACAATGATAAAATAAATCACATTAGATTTTCTCAAAGAGCATCCAGAATTCCTCTACGCTACCTGTATTGAGCTGACAGTGATCTTATAGTATTTGCAAATGCTCTATTGATCCTTTTCTGGAAATTATGGTTGAAAGTCTAAACGCTGGGTGCAAATGAACTGGCCATCATTTATACCATAAACTATTAATAAAAAAAAACACTAATGTATGTATTCAAACAAAATTTTTATCATATATTTTTTTATATAAAAAATGGGATAGGGAGGATTGATCACGAAATGTTTATTCTTCCTACACGAGTCATGTTGCTATATTTAGACACCATCCTGACAACTGGATATTTGCTTTGACTTTAATGTCTGAGATATCTGTGCTAAAGAAGTAATTGTAGTTTCTTTTATCTCTTTGCCACTTTTTGAAAGTTGTCACAAATACCACCGGCTAAAGAAGCATATTTTAGGTACTGTACCAATGTTTCAGTTACCCATAGCCTGTTATCATGGTGCAGAAACAATAATTTTACTTGAGTTATTCAAGTCAGCACTAGAGTAAATCAGTACAATGAGAAATAAAAACTACATACAGACAGTGTTTTTAAGTACTTACATACAGACAGTGTTTTTCAAGCAGTCCTAACTCATGGGAAAACTTGTTTCATTTTTTATGTGGGCACTTTGTAATCCTCTCCCTACAATTTTTTTGTAAATATGACTTCCAGTATGTACAGCTGAAATGTCATAATATCTATGACTAGAGTAAAAATTTAAGTCATTTTTAGCTACTGCATAAATTAACTGTTTCAAATAGTAACTTTGACAAGCAATAAGGGCATATTAATATGTGTCCAGTGTATTTTTTTACAGTACAATATATTACATGTTGTACTGTACATAAGATAGATATTATAATTAGAAGGAGCATGGTGTAAAAAGCAACAGGAACACATGTAATATCTGTTTGTGTCAATACTGAGTCAACTATTTTGTAAGTGATGTACTCTATAATTTATTGTTGTTAATTGTTATTAAAATATTATGATTAATATGGCAATAGTTTATCATGATCCACTTCATATATCATTTTATAAGCTTATTAAAAGTAATTAACATTCTGAAAATTCTATTTTACAAGCACACTTTATCTCTCAATGTAAAATGTCAGAGCACATTTCTCTAAGTAATAAATAGTATCCTGTGATATTCACTTTGTTGCTAATGTGAGTTTCAAACAAATCAAGTAACAGAATGGAATAAACATATTGAAGGTTATATTAAATATAGCCATGCTGTTTATAATGTGTTGATATGAAGTCTTTTGAAAGTTGGAGACAATTTCTTTCTAGCTTATAGACTAATTGATGACATTGGGTCAGTCAAATCCATACCCACATGCACAACTTTAAACACAACAGGACTTTGCTACACACTAAAACAAAAATTTTTTATAATCTCTGACATCAGCCAGATCATCTAAATTATGTAAAATTTAATGGACGCTGTACATTACAGGTACTAAATCAATCTCTTTTAATATAACTACTACAATAATCACTTTGAAATTTTTTTTGTAAGAGTTTTAGCAGTTTTTATATAAAACTTATACAAGTCACAAATAACTATAAAATTACAAGTATTGATAACAGCATTACATACAAAATATAGTCATAGACAACATGCTCAATAACGTTAATCCTTACTTTGTCAATGGCATCTAGTAATGCCCCAGAATTTATTAGCATTTGAGCTATCTCAGAATAGCCTTTGTAAGCAGCCCAGTGAAGAGGAGTATTCTTGCTCTAAATAAAGATATGTCAGTATTTATGATCAATCATAGCATTAGTATTCATTGTGACTATCTATAATATGTTTGTAGATTTAAATGTTTGTCCTATTATGTTACATAGCTTTTATCTACTTATTTATAGTCTCATGACGAATGTGTCGTCAATGATCTCATTACTATAACTATATAATGTAATCCTTATTTTTATGCAACAAAAACTGGCAAGTAAAATTTAAAGCAAGGTCCACAGTTGTAATGTCTGACTGTCTGCACCTACTAGGGAAATTTGAATAGATGATAATGCCATAGAATGAGTGGTCTATATGATAACCCAAGATCCAGCCTTTAGGTCTATAAATGAAGCTTGTGTGTACAGAGTATTACTAAACCCATACATTAATTGTTTTTTTATTCTTTCAGTTTGTATACAAGGCTTAAAGTCTTCATGATCACTTTACAAACCTGAAACTAACAACTATAAAAGGAGAAAGAAGTTATCCAATTAAAGTTTGTTGTTAATTATAATTTTATCAGTCTAAAAGAATGATCTAGCAATCAAATTGCTCTATAATATTACTAATAGTTTTCATTGATATAGATGTGACTAAATGAAGAGGTGAAATGTACACATTGTCCTTAGTATTTTGAGACATTGTCATAAAGTTCTCATATACATTGAGACATTGTTAGTTTGAGTTGTTTCCACATGTGTCAATTAATATTAATACTGCTGTTATTATGAAACACTAATAATTGCAATGTCCAAACAAGTGTCAAACCACAGGGTGTAGTCTCTATACATGATATCACACCATGAGAAAAATAGTGCATTTAGTTTTATATACTAACACAATTAAACAATTGTCATATATGTCCAGTCATATTATAAGTGTTAATGATTATAGAGGGGTGTGTTTAGAGTATTAAATACATATAAATTTTTTGTTAAGGACTGCTCTTGAATAGACAAGATTCAAAATCATTGTATCATCTTATTCAGTCTACAATATCAACTCCATAATATCCATTACTATAATGTAAAACTGTCAACTCCAGTGACCAGTATTAGTATCCAGTGAAGATATTATGGTTGTAGTCCAACAATATTTGAGGTAATTAGAGTATAGCTAAGACTAATATGATGTCAACAGAACACATGAATAGGTCATTGATATTATTATTATAAAGAAAATATCTGTATATGAAGCCCTATTTCTTGGTTCTTTGTTAATGACAAGAAATCCTGTTTGTAACCTGTTCTAGAACAGCTTAATATATTTGTTTATTATTCATAGTTGATATAGTATAGTATTAATCTTTGTGATATTAACAGGTTATATTATATAAAAATTTCAAATTTGGGGATTAAGACTCAATTATAACATACACCTACATCAGACATGATACTGACTACAGATATAATGTATCATAATTAGCTTTATTTGATGACAATAACCAAGGTGGTACATTATTCATTTGGAACCATTGATCAATACATATATACTGAAACAGTGCCATGTATTAGAATATCTAGAAGCCTTGTTACATTATATTCTTGTATAATTGGATATTTTTTGTGTTAAAGAGTGATTTTAATGAAAACATGTAAGACTGCTTAGTGTTATACAACATGTCTTGTTGACTCCACCCACATAGAAATGTAAAGTACTTTGGATAACATCCTTGTATTATGACTGCTCATCAGACAAAAGTGAATGAAGAATTGATGAAACAATGATAGATAGAAGCAGCTGGCTGTGAATTACATGACACAAAAATTAATGTTTGTTACTGAAGTTTTGAATGTTAGTTAACTCAATTTTGTGAGTAGTAGCAATTATTTAAATAAATGTTATTGTCTTGTTACAACAAAAATGTACCATGCTTGTCATAATATTATGTTAAATGTGATGAGGATATATACATTGTGTTTGGTTTAGTTGGCATAATAATTAATGTTAGAACTTTATTATATGCAATTTAATTTTATCTTTCATTTTTTAGTGTAGATTAAATCTTGTTCTGCTACAAATACTTGACTAGAGCTATGTTCAAAACTGCATTGTCTGAGGATGACTGATAGTATTTAATACTAAAAATATAGGCAAAGAACAGATAATGAGACACTTCAAGCATGATCAATTATATCAATTGTTGTAGAACTAATGATTAATGTTAATAAATTCACTGGTTGCTATATGTGTCAGTCACTCTTCACTTTTAATTGTCACATACAACAATATAACTTAACAAAGCAAGCCGAAATGCAGACATAAAAATATAGTTAACATATGATCCAAAGCCATTATTAATACTGTGTGTCCGGCAGCAAAAATGCTTATAAGACTTCAAATGAATGTGAAACAACATAATGATTCATATTGAGCAGGTATTTTATTGGAAAGGTATGCATTATCATCAATTTTTGACACACAGGTAGACAATAGAAGATGAAGATTAATCATACACTTTTGGTTAGAGTTTGTGCTATATCTTTCAAAGTAAATCCTAGAATATTCTCACACATGGATAATAAGGTTTTGGAATGCAATCGAATCGCTTGTTTAAAATAAGCATGCATGTCATTGATTTTTAGAATTCACTAACATGGAAAAGAATTTGCCTTCTCTACTGATATTAAAATTTATCTTATACAAGTTGTATCAATGCTAACTAAATGTACCAATCATTAAGTGTCATGCAATGTTATACATACAAAAGTATTATTATTAATATTATTGTATATACGGGTATGATACCTTGCAAAGATGAGGTGCTAAGTCATAATTTTGTGTACATGACAACATTATATGTGATGTATGAAAGTAATTTATATGGCACTCACTTTATCAACTGCATCTAGATTTGCTCTGCTTTTAATCAAGAGTGCTACAACTTCAGTCCTTCCATTACATATCGCATCATGCAAAAAGGAGTATCATGTTCTAAAAGTTATAGACAATATTAATAATCTATACAAAGTAACACATGTACACAGACTGACTGGTACACTATGACAAAATGTAATAGTAATGTATCCTTCCATTACATATCGCATGCAAAAAAGTTAATGTCTAAAAGGACAATATTAATATCTATAAAGTAAACATGTACACAGACTGTACTGGTACACTATGACAAAATGTTGGCTAATATTAATGTATCACAAATAACTGTTAATTACTGTGCATGTAGTATGGTACATGTTTTCTACAACCAGGTTGCTTGTATAATACATTATTGTACAGTGTAACTAAATAAACAAGCTATGACTTCTAATGTTGACTTAAAATTGCAAAGAGGATAAATTTGTACCATAGAAAATGTAGACACAAAATCCATATATCTCCAGTTCATAAAAGGTTTTTCACAATAAACTCAATAATACTAATTTTCAAAGTCTCTACAATATGATATGAGGCAGTATGCACATGTTATTATATCAACAGAGAAACTTAAAAGAAATTTTGCACAAGATTCTACCCATTATAACTAACAATCAATTATTTTTACCATAAAAGGCTACTTAATGCTCTCAATATAATCTGATGGTATACTTTGTTTATCATATCTGTAGATAAAACAGTGGATCATTAAACTTACAAAACAAAGAAAAATAGATAAAGCAGTGGTACTGACTAGTTAGTGCTAAGATTGTAGGCATGTTATGCTGTTACCATAGCCTGTTATTATGGTGTAGAAAAGATAACTTTTCTGTACAATTAGCAATAATTCAGCTAGAGTTTATTATTACATAGTCCAGTGTTTTGACAGTCTTTGCTCAAGTGTGTATGTTAAACTTGTAATGTAACTAGCAGAGCAAAAGTAGACATTTGAATTTTTTTTGACATGGGTACTTAATACGTTTTTTTATTACCAATATTATATTCTTCATAAAAATGTTAGAAAAAATAAATTACAAATTTACAATGTTAATCCAACAGTATAACAACATTGTATAATTTACAATGTTAATACAACAGTATTAACAACCATTGTATAATTTTACAATGTTAATACAACAGTATAACAACATTGTATAATTTACAACATTAATACAACAGTATAAAACATTGTATAATTTACAACGTTAATACAACTGTATAATAGTAAATTGTAAATGTAGTATAAACCATTCGTTTACATCATAAAACAACGATTGTAAAGAGAATTTTTTCCGTGTGTCCAATCCCTACAATTTTTATGTAGCTATGAGTTCCATCACACAGACATAAATGTCATACTATTTCTGACTAGACCTTCTCACATAATATAAATCCATTATCAACTACTGCATATATTGAATGTCTCAAGTAATAACTTTGATAAGTAATGAGAGTATAATCATATTCCATTGCATGTTTCACAGTTCAATATATTACACGTGTACAGTAAAAATTATGGTATAAATACAACAAAATACAACAGGGAGCACACAAATATTTGTTTGTGGCAATACTGAGTTAACTATTTTGTTGGTGATGTACTCTATCATTTCTTGTTGTTATTGTTATTAAAATAATATAATTAATATGAATAGTAGTGTTAATGCTAATAATGACTACTTTAACATTAGAAGTGCATATCCTCTAAGATTTGTCTTAGGTTTCCTTTATAACTAAAGTAGAGAAAACCACTGTGTGGATGACTGAAGTGTTTAATTGTAATTATAACATACTTATTTGCATTGAAATATGTGTTAAGATTCCAAATATGGTCATGAAATGTATAGTTCTTTTTTTCTTAGTTAGAGTTTTGTCTATATATACTGTGTTCAGTTATCCTTGTAAGATGTTTGATAATATAATATTTTTGATATACAATTTCTCTATTAACCGTACTTTTCATTTCTTTAGTAGTTCATGTAATTATTTATTTTTAAATGATTGTATAAATTTATTGACATTTTAAGTAAGCTTTTGAAGAATTGCAAATTCTTAATTACCCCATGACTGATGTATGCAATAATAGAAAATGATTTTAACTGTGAAAGTGTTTAAACATAACAACCTATTTATTAAATACAACCAGTACTAGTGGTTTTTTATGAAATAACTTCTTTAGCCCTGCTGTGTTCAGACATCCTAAATTATAATTGCTACATAATATATGGTGAGAAGGAGACGAGAGTACATTCAAGCATACATCACCCGAAACTACAAAGAGATGAATACTTGACACTATAACTTTTGAATGAAAACAATATATGTACTTCAGATCATAATGTATGATATTGTCAACAAGATAAAACAATAGCTTGTTGTACAGAAAGTACGAATTTATTTTGCCTTTTTTTAAATAGTAAAAGGAAAGAATAATGTCATTATTGGAATAAATATTGTGTATAGATATTTGTTACATAAAATTTTTAATATATACCATATATATATATATATATATATATATATCTTGTCAGGTTATCTATTATGATGAAAGCATCAAAACAAGACTAAGGTTTGACAATATAGTAGACAAACTATCTGTATACTTACAAAACCAGATTTGAGGCCATATATTGATTTTGCTAGATGTAATTAAAGGAAAACATCTGTAGAATTTGCCATTTACTTCAACAGTAAGACTAAATTTCCACCTAAAAACATTAATTCACAAGTACAAGGAGCTCAAAATACCATCATCTTAACTTGATAATAGCATACATAATTGTGAATGCTAGTAGATAAGTAAGTGACTAATGCATGCTCATCTTTAGATATAGCAACAGTACTATATGAAATTAAGTTAGTCCTTCATTCTCAGGGACTATAACTCTCTTGTAATAAAGTATGGTATAGGCTATAAGTAACTACAAGTTAAAATAGTACTGAAGTTATATGTTTATATAACTACAGTTATACTGCATGTTTTCTTGATTAAACTAGATGTTATAATTGTTCTCTATACTGCATTTTCTTCAAAATGAATGTTCATTATCGCATAAAGATATAATATATGAAGTTTGGGGTTTAAGTAATAGAATGTCCATTACCTTCACACAATACCTATGATGTTAATGTTGTTCATTCTATTTTGAAATATCCATAACACTAAAACAATGATTTCTTTAATATATATCAATACCTTAGGTCTTAGTCTAACCAACCTGTAAGTCTTTCTATAATATGACAATTCTTATTGTAAAGTTTATTTTAGGACTTGAAAACTTGAGAATAAAATTAATGAAGTAACTTTCAATTCTATGTGCACATATCTAAATATTTATTCCATAGATTATTATATGTGAGTTCGCACAGACAAGTACTTGTTATCTGTAATGCTCAATAGAGCATTTTAACTTGTGACTTGTGTTAGCTTATTGCCATTTTAAGAAATCAATATCCTTTTTTTTTTTCCCAAAGAGACCAACTGCTACACCTCTGGTTTCTACTCTAGAAACATTATGGTAAAAATTTGGACTCAAAAAATCTTTAATTTAAAAAAAATTATGACAAAGAATTGTTTAAATAAAGAAACTGAAACAGATATAGTAAATGATACCAATTGGTGCATTAGCAACAACTAAATGACAAACTGGATAATCGTATGATAATACAAAAAGTTAACAAAGGAATATATAAACATCTTATATAGCTTTAAAATATGTAGTTAATGTCGATGGTACTGTAATTTGTCTTATAGCCGCGCGGGGTCTGAGGTAAAAACTGGTTTTTTGTACTAGCCCTCAACTCTTCAGTAATGCTCTGGTTCTATGTTTGTGTTTTTTTTCCATCATATCAAGTCTGTGTGAAAGGTAGATATCATGTGTACCATTCTCTTGTTCTTCACTTCAAACATATTATGTTACCATCATAACTGATATCCCTGTATACTTCAACTATACAATGGTAAGGACTTCCATTGTTTAATATGTTTTAATTATTACCTTTAGCTAAACTGGGTGACCTTAAATGTCTTACTAAGTCCCTTCCTATCCTTTCTAATTGTTTCATGTTGCGTTTATGTTTTTAAATGGAAGAAAAGGGTAGGTGAATTAGTAGTAATTATCGTGTACACTCTTAACCCATATTAGAGATAGGTGATACTAGTTCCATGACTACTCAGTGAGCAGCACTTTTTCAACTGAGCCATCATTTTCTTTCATGCTTGATGTTTTTTAGGGTATATACTGAATCCATAAAGACTGCCTTTATAACCTATTATGCTCTCATCAACAGATAGTTCCTGATTAGGTCTGTACATGCTGGAAGACTTTTTACCCACTAAATCAAGGAATGGCTTATTTTTGTAAATCTTATCACAGTCAATGACTGGTACGACGGGGCGGCTTCTCTACATCCTTGAGATGGAAAAACTTCATTAACTGTTCAAATCTTCTTCCCAGACGAATGGCACTGAAAACTTTTCATTTTAAAATGGCCATTGGTATTCCAGTAAGATCTGTTCACATAAATGGTTACATAATCTTAGATTTAATTATACATAAGCATATGTTTATATGTATTACGTGTAAACAATAGTAAAAATTCACTAGGGAACTCATTTATTCCAATGTGATAAGAATAGCCAGAATTGATCTACTTTTTTCTCTTTGTATATGAGTTCTTATTCATTCATGTCCACATGCTTTTGATGTTCATTCACAAGGCGCTTCAGATGATGTACGATTTGTTTAACTATCTATAGATTTAATTTTTTTTATTTGTGATGTAAAAAAAGGTTGAAGAAATCCCCACTGGTAACTTCCTATTCAATTGTCACCAGTTAGACCCGTGTAGCAGTAAATGAAATGTACTGAGGAGAGAAAGGAAACAAGAAAGAATAAAATAGGTAAGTATTTATTTATTTATTTACGGTTTCAGTATGTATACATACATGTGTGGGTGGTAAAAGTACTAGGAGTGGCTGAATTAGGTGGAGCACTGGAACAGAAGTACTGGTGTTAATTGGGAAAGCCTGTTGCTGATGGTCTGTTGATGACTTCATCTTCGCTGCAGAATCGTCAATGTAACCATCGAAGTCACTGTCTGAATTATTGCTTGGCAGATATCAAAATAGTTTTAAACATGAACTCTGGATCAGATGATATATATCTCTGTTACTACCTAAATTGGGTGATAGAATGAAAAAAGGTGTACAATGGTACTTAAGACTGCAATTAGGCAGGAAAATGTATAGCTAGCTGTTTGTCATATGTTTGATAGTTGTTCATCAAAATTTATATAGGATAATATTTCTATGAGACATAACCCATTTCATCATCATGTGAAGACATACTGTTTTCCCCCAACTTGCAAATTCAAAGGTTTGTTCATTACTTATGGTAGTTAATTGTGTTACCCGCCCCCCCCCCCCCCCCTTTAGAGGAAGGGTCTGGAACAACCACATATAGAAACTCATACAACCTGCAAAATTTTGTAAATCACTTATAGGGTCTTCCTTTTTCACTTAATGCCTATTCTTAACGGAGTCCAACAGTGGGTGGTAATTCCACGAAGCTGCTTTAAAACTGCCTCTTGAAGTAGTATGTGATGTGAGGCATTGCTATATACCTGATAAAAAATGGTCTTACTTCTTATTCAAAAGATTGTCACTACCCCATCCAACACATTTACAACAAACCAGTTTGGTATTTTTCATTCTCGTTGTTCAGCTTACGTAATTGGCTCTAGCTACATTTCACATTCTTGCTGTGCTTGTTTTCCCAGACCCTTTCTCTCTAAGTGAAGGGATGGCAACACCAAACTAGTATTTTTAACGATCCTAACATAAGGAAAGAAAACCTTCAGCTTTAGGTAGATATTCTATTCCCTTCTTGGTAAATTACTGTGAGTAACAACATAAGTGTATATTACTTTACCCTTTATATATTATTATAGCGTGGAAACTTTATAACTGAGAATATAGACAAATAAAAAGATCATCCTCACATATTACAATTTGTGGACTCTAATTATGAGCTATTGTCACAAAGATTCTCTTGCAATAAACAAGATATACATGAATGTAAGAACATGACTGATGTCATTGAATTTGTGATTTTTAACTTGCCATCTAATTTTAAATCAAAAGGATTTATACGTTTTACAATAATAGGAAAGGACTTTTTATTTTCCTTTGGACATATCCCCCCCCCCCCCCCCCCCCCCCCCCCCCCCCCCCCCCCCCCCCACCCCCCCCCCCCCCCCCCCCCCCAAAATCCCCCCCCCCCCCCAGGGGATTTCCCCCCCCCCCCCACACCCCCCCCCCCCCCCCCCCCCCCCCCCCCCCCTCGTAATCTCCCCCCCACCCCCCCCCCCCCCCCCCCCCCCCCCCATTCCCCCCCCCCCCCCCCCCCCCCCCCCCCCCCCCCCCACCCCCCCCCCCCCCCCACCCCCCCCCTTCATGGTCCCCCCCCCCTGTTGAGTTTCCCCCCCCACCCCCCCCCCCCCCCCCCCCCCCCCCCCTCTTTGACCCCCCCCCCATAATCTCCGTCCTATTTGTGCATACAATAGTTAAAAAATGGAAACATACTTGTACTAATTAATAATTGTTGGTGGTTGAGCTATCAAAAATGGCTTGCTACTGGTTTTTGACTGATTTGTGACGTCTTTTAAAGTCAGGTTATAGGTATAAAAGTTGATACAATTTATTTTCCCATTTTAATAAAGAAATGAATTTTCTTTCAAATTGCGAAGACTTCAAATTGTACTACTTTAAGTGTTTCATTAATTATACATAATCTTTTCTATAAATTTAACATCCTCAACAAAAACAACTATGTGGTTAAGGTACCATTATATATCTTCATGATGTTTTAATGTTGAAAGTAACAAATTCCAATAATATCATTAGTTTATTAATAAGTAAAGCAATTTGAAAAATGAAATGACAAGTTTTGATTTTACTTGGTCAAGTAAGTTTTGAATGTATTGGTGAGTTTCATTCAGATAGTAGACCCTCTGTTATAAGTCTTATAGACAATTGCAATATTTACTGTAATGTATAATGTACATGTCCCCCTCTAATGTTGTGTCAAAATGATAGAGATTAAATAAGTTATAAGTTGAACAGAATCGGACTTCATATTCACATAGAGTTATACATTTTAGTGACTATATCAGAATCAATAGTTTTTATGTCCTTCACTTACGAACATATGGCTCCAAAATATGCGTGCTACACTTCTAGCAGTAATCTCGGTCGTCAGCTTTCGCTGTGTGTTAAAGTCAATGCAGTGTCATTTCAGGTATCACCATTTCCTTAACCTACTAATCATTTCATAAATTGTGGGTTTGGTCAGTTATAACTTACTTCCACTACATGACACAACACAAGTTATATCAAATTAGATTCTGATCTAAAAGTTGTAGATATAAAAATCATATGAAATAATGTAAACTGTTAAATTACAACACATTGATTTCTTTCTTGGGTACTAATTATTTTCTTCCACTCCTTCAGTTTCAAACATTTTAATAATTTTTTCACATCCACTTTCCATAATACCACCTCATACCTCTACATACATCACTAAATAATCCAGAAGCAATATGTTCTGTTTTATGAATGTTGCTAATACAGATATATAGAAATCAGCTAAAACTCAACATAATTAGTGTCAGTACTAAATACAGTAATAAACAATGTATACTAACCATTAATATTATAGTATGTACCATATTAGAGTCAGCAAGTTATCTCATCTGTATGAATCACTATTTTAACTTGTCCACATCTACTAGATTGAGTCATATGAAAAGAAGTTCCTAAACACACACCGATATACTTCACAATCTTTTATCATACAACTAAAAGTATTGGACCAATTATAATTATAATGTAGTGTATTTGTTATTTAGCTAATTAGTGAATCCATGTATGGTATAATGAAAAATTAGGACCCTTTGAATATGATAAGGTAAAAAATTTTAAATAATTTGCTATACCAATGCACTTTGTAATGAAATATATCAAGTACTCCACATGAACAAGTAATAATTAATGTGACAATATCTGTATCCATAATTACTATTAATAATATATTCATAAATACACCAGCTGTTACAAAATTGAAAACTTTAATTATTAATTAATAACAGTCTCAAGTGTCAAAAATCACACAAATAAAAATAGATTAGGTAACGCAAAGTAGAAATGTTCAGATAAACTATGTTTTATTAAATTAGTTTAGACCACCTTTTTATGGAGTACCTTCCTCTGTAAGGATTAAATTAGAAAGGATTTTGTATTTTTAATTTAGAAGCAATTTGCATCAAACTCTTACAATATTGTAAAAAGACTGCTTAAGGCCCGCAAAAAGGATATTAGGCTTCTTGTTAAGTAATAATAAACATCCCCCTTTTGTTTTGTTGAAGTATTTTAAAGATGTGTTTCTCCACAACTTGGTTTTTATTTAATTTCTTTGGTTTTTCTGTTGAAGAAAAACTTTTTCTGTGTCCAGTAAATAGAATAGTAGGAAATCAATACAACTTGCGTATGATGTTTAATAAGTGATTTACTATTATTTTGGTATCAAAGGCTCCTAAACTCCAATAAACCCAATAGTTAATATTAACTAACAATAAATTTTCCAACACAATATTAAATTACAACCTGATTACTACATTACCCATACCTGGCATAGGGATTTTCCCGATGAATACAACCAACACCACTGTTCTTTCAGTTTTTGAATAGAGGGAAAATAACCTTTAATAGCTTGAAAATCTATTATAAAAAACATTAAAGATTTTCAAACTTAATTTACCAGTAAAAATGTTCTAAAGGGTGTTATTTCTGGGTGGGAACACCAACCCAAAACAAAGACTGAAACATTCATATACTACAAAAAAGACTATTAGATAAACTTAAAAACCTTAATTTCCAGCAAATAAAGTTCTTTCCTTATTTAATTCTGGAGGGAAAAATAGCAAAAACCCTTTAATTTATTCATTTAGAACAGATCAAACCCTTTAAATTTAAAACCTAAACCTAAAAAAATTTCAAACACTTTCTAATATTTTGGGTAAAACACACCCCCTTGGAATAGCCTTGACCAATTCTATATTAAAAATTCTATTCTGAAAACAAAACCTTAAGATACCTGCAACAATGTTTCTTTAAAAATTTTCTATTATTTTGGTGGAGACACAATCATTTTGATCCCTTAATCCTTTTATAAAAAGTTATTTTGACAAAATTAACTTACAAGCAAAATGTTTCTTTAAACTTTTCTTAAATTCGGGGGTGGGGATCACCACACCCACATTAAAAGCTTCAACACATTCCATATTTTAAAATGCATTGGGGGGGGGGACAACCCCACCCAAACTAAGCCCACAAAAATGTTTCCAAAAACATTTTCCTTATTTGGGGGACCCAACCATTTTTGAATAGATTCAAGACCTCCTATTCACAAAAAGAATTACGACTATCAAATTTAAGTTACCACTATAACGCTTCTTTAAATTTCTGTTATTTCTAGGTAAAGACAGCACCCCTTTGGAATAGCCTTGACCTATCTTATATTAAAAATAACCATTATGAAACTTTTAAAATTAATCCAGAAATAAAAATTTCCAAAATTTTGTTAAATTAGGTAAGAAATGCATTCATTTTAATGCCCCAATTCCTTCTATAATAATAGACTATTATAGACAAATCAAATTAAGTAAAAGTAAAGAAGAACTGGCTAATGTTATGATGGTACAGAGTTTTAAATTAAACAGTTACTGACATTTTACCTTTTGAAAGGTAGAAGTTCCCTTTAACAAAAAAAAATCATTGGTTAATTGGATAATTGGTTCTTTGAATTACTTAATTTTTTAAAAGCGCAAAGAGGAAAAGGATGAAACACACAGAAAAATAAAATTCAAAAATAAAAAGCTCAATGAGTTCTGTAAATCCATTTACAACAACCAATCCAAAACAGGAGAAACCGTTCTTAAAAAAAAACCTTCATTTCAAAAATATTTAAAATTTTTTTAAGTTCATTTTAATGTTTGTGGTTTAACCCATGTAAGGGATCAACCCTTACATTACATAAAAGTAATATATTAAATTTTTCATATGTAATCAACAAACAAGAGGAACCGGGGAGAACCCAGAAAGAAAAAAACTAAACTTGGAAATTGGGTAATAAAAAATATGAACCGCACAATAGAAAAATTAACACATGAACAAAGCAGGAGTATAAAAACCAATGAATTTAAAAAAGGTGATATAAACAAGTGGAACATGAAGGGGTTAACCATATAATATTTTCTCTGACTAAATCGATTCATTTAGACCCCACTACATTTAAAAGCAAAAATTTTTAAAACTTCTCTCGATCAATCTAACAATTCATTGATTTATAAAAGTTAAAAGAATATAAAAACAAGTATTTCGTGTTGAATTGAAACCCTTTTATTTGAAACAAAAAAATTTTCAACCTAAAAATATGTCCACCCTAATCTAAAATTATTCAAAACAATAGATTTTCACAACAAAGAAAAGAAAAAACAAAAACAAAACAATGCAAAACCAACAAGGATAAAAGGAAAGCAAAGTCAAAATGATAAACCAGACATTAAAATATTGGGCATGTTTGTAGAGGAAGACAATAATTTATATGCCCAAACTTTGTTAATTGTGATTATTGTGGATGTGGGTTCATATTCTCTTTCAAAAATAAACAAAACCTATGGACCTTCAAATTGTTAAAACAATTTATATACATATTGCAATAATTCAGTTGATGAAAAATTTTGTGATTAAATTTTTAAAATTTTAAGAAATTAAATCATAGACAATGAAAAAAATACAAGGCATTGCAAACTCCCAATAATTATTTCTTACCTTACCAAGTGAGATGTTAACAGAATACAGGTAAGGTCCGGGTCGTTCCTAGTTGTGAGAAACAAAGAAAAATAATTAAAATTAGACGAAGGTGTGGTCCTCTCCGCCCTTATGCAAAATTTCAAAAATGTCCAAAAACAAGGTTGATTATTTGAAATTTTTTAATGTTAAAAAAATTTTAATAAAAAATTAAATAAAATGAATAAAGGCTGTATTTCAGATTTAAATAAAAATAATTTAACAAAACTTAAAATTTAGGCAAGGGAGTATTTGGAGCCAATTTCTGCAAAAACAAAAGCCCACTTTGAAATTCCAAATATTTTTAAAAGGAAAAAAATAGACCATAACTCTAATTTATGTAAGAATTGTACTTATGTCAACTTTAGATGCATTTAACATTCTTTTTTCATTTAGTATTTTGTACATTAGCAATAATAGTTGTTCTTAAATTTTGATATTTAGTTTTTAAAACAATGTTTTTTAATTGTGAAGTACCCACAAAAAATTGTGATGTTTCAAGTTCACAAAACATTATAAAAAAAAATAAATGTTGTCACAAATCTTTAATAGCAAAGAATGCTAGCCTAGCAATAAATTAATTGTTAA
>NW_024534120.1:0-100664 GCF_016097555.1 Gigantopelta aegis
GGCAGGGTCACAGTTCAATTCCAGGCATAACCGACATTGCCATAACGACGAGTTTGAGATGGCGGCCAATTCACATGCTTTTAGAGGACGTGCACACGCCTCCAATAAAGATTGTCTTGCGTGGATCAATCGGTTTGAGTATGGTACATAATGAAGTTACTATCAGAGGAGAGCTTCCATGGAACGGATTTGGAACCTGTGTATGCAAGAGAGAGGAGACACAAGTCGTTTCAAATTTAATTGCAACAACACAAATTATTACTGTAAATGTATTACAAGGCTGGCATATAAGACAATGATGGGACCACCCAACCTTCTTGTTTGTTTGTGTAACACTAGACACAAACATGTAGAGCTTGCCATCCTCAATAAGACAGATCTTGATGAGTCGATGGACAGACAGCTCATCTTGGAATATCAAGAAGGCATCCTATTAGAACAAAACCAGCTTGTCATCAAAACAGACCATAGCTATTGTAGAACTTTGGCCCATTCAAAAAACAATGATAAATTACTGGTTATGGCTGCCCTCAGAAAGGATAAATAGAGTGTACACTATTATCTGTATAACCTTTTGGTGGAAAATAAGCCTTAGACTGTGCTTTGTGAGGCCAGTCAACTGTCATGTTACCAAACTGAACAAAGTGATCACGAATTTATTCACGAATTTCTAAAAAATAATCAACAGTCATAACAGGCAACGTCCAAATATTGGGGTATGGCACCAAGTGCCTGGTATTTGCAGCAGTAACAACGGTGTGTCTATTTACATTATCAGTAATTTGACCACGTTTCAGGACACTTATCAACATAATATTCATATGCATTTATAAAAATATAAATATATATATATTTTAAACATACATCAATACAGAGTGGCTATTGATTTAGATAATAAGTTAATAGAACATATATCACCTCATCTATGTCAGGAGGTAGCCACCAAACAAACACCTTACGAGAATAGGTCTCAGATATTCCATGAGCAAATCCCCATAGCAGAAACTGTAGTAGATGGACTTGGGAGTCCTGGATGTGCTACTCAAGCTCACAGTAGAGGGACTGCCTGTAATGGAAATTTTCATGTCTTCTAGTGCAGCAAATTTAATTTAATTTGTACATTAATGATAATTAAGTAAATATACATTTCCTTGGATAATCCAGTGACCAGCTGTAATCCAATGCAGCCCCCAAGCAACTATCTGCTACTCTAGAGCTAGATCTTTTATCAAACAAGTCCAGTCTGCACAGGAGTTTTAGAATCTGTAGCATGTGCAGGCTATAATAGTAAGAGAAAAGGAGGGAGAGTAAAATGTGCAAATAGCTTTATAATTAGACAGCATTATACCTGCCATAACTTGAGAGAATTTCCAATGCATAGCTTAAAGAGTGCGAGAAAAGCCATAGTCACTATTAATTTCCCAAGTTTTCCAGTCACTAGTGCCCTCGTAGACAGAGTTTGGCAAAGACTCAACAGCTGCAAGATTGACTTTGAAAGACAACTTCCGGCGGTGGTCATGGCTGCTTCATAGTGATATGAGGTTTCTATGTCAACGGTTTCGCGCGCTAAGTTCGCAGATTCTGTCAGCGTGGTGAGGTTATACGAGTCCCTTTCTTAAAAAGCTAGAGCACTTCACAACAACCACTGACTGTTTTAAGAAACGGCTGTCATTTGTACACTTTTCAAATTTTTATAGACCAGTACTTATTATAATTATTACGTCACGAAATTGATAATTACTACTGTACATAGTTTAGGAAGTATCTCTATTAGGAAGTAACAGGACGTCTCTCTATTATATATTATTACTAAATTACTAATAATTGAATAGTTATCCATTTTATTAATGATAGGATTCCAATATTTTTTGTTCAATGAATAACAATAATAATCAATATTGTAATAATAATATCTAAATTTGTCTGTCATAAAAAGGAAATAAAAATAAATTGAATTTTAATTTAATAAAAGTATGAATATCGTCTAATTAACTATAGAAAAAATTGAACCAAATAATAATTATATTAACAATTTTAATAAAGGAATTCCAGAATTAATGATTTACGAAAAGTTAATTTCTATGCCAAGTTAGGCTGATATCATTCGAAATATACCTGTGAATTAATTCATTTGTAACATAAGTATATAGTTCCAGCTACATACTATGATTGAACTTGTCCTTATCAAGATATCCTTAAACATGGGTCGATGATTCTGTCGGCCAGGCATAGAATGAAAAGTAGCCCAGCAATGCTCACAGTAGTATTTAGACAGGTCACACTACCACAAAAAGAAGGTGCTGGTTTGATTGTTACTCTGAATACCATAACATTCGAAATCACAGAGCTGATCTTCCAATATATAAGGCTTCAGTTCAACCTAACGATGACAGAAGAGAGGTGTTAAAAATGAAATAACTTCTGCTCAAAGTATGTGAAATTTTTAAGAGCTAATGAAGCCCAGCTGTTACCAGAATGACACAAAGTCAAATTTTGTTCACATTTTGTTACAATGTAGATTACCAGCCCTCAAAGTATAATAATTACATTAAATTATAACAATGATAATGTTTATACAGCAATGAACATACAAATTTAGTGATAGATCTAAGTAAACAAGATTAATAACCTTTTTTTCAAGGGAACCAAAGACCAATTGCATAAATCTTGAAGAGGACAGCACGCAATATAACTAGCATGAGATGCGAATACAACACAAGCACAGCTCTAAACAGAATAAAACTGAATAAGAGAACTATTTACCTAAGGCTACAAAATTAATTGGTACAGGACACTTTCTATAGCAGACATAAAGTCATTCTGACATATAACACTTCCTATAATATATAACTTTACATAACCTCATCATATTGTCAATAAGTACTTGTGAAATAGCACCATTTATCACATGAACAATACAAGCCCTGACTACTAGCACCAGAATTCATTTATAACAGCTATGGGGTAGCGATGTATTACCTTAGGATATTTTAATTCTGTATCAGTATCAATTGACACAAATGTGATTGCACCAAAGTTATCAGACATAACTTAGCCAACTACTAAGCAAATTTTTAATGGTCTGGGAACGCCCCCAACAAACCAGCTTACGACTGTCCACATGTTGAAGTGGGCCCCATGAATAAAAACTATCAGATATTTTCCAAGTCCCTAATTTGACACTATAAATCAAAAATGACTTATATTACATATTCTATGGACAATGTACTTTTTTTCTTGTGATAGCAGTGCCTGTGCCACATATTTGAACGTAAATATAGAGTTTATCTTCTTCGATAACACAATCATTTTAAAAGTTTGCGGACTGCAGTCTCATCTTTTAAATAACAGAAAGGCATAGCCTGTGTGAAAAGGGGAATGATAGTATTTGTACATGCATGTGTTTAATAATGTATTTTATTTATTATCGAGGCTCTTAACAAATAAAGTCACGAAATGTAACTTAATGATTATGTTATAATATACACCTTTGGAGGGACTCTTGACTTTGAATGCAGTCTGTGTGGCCAATCAATTGTAACTGAGCCATATTTTTGAAATGATGTTCGAATTTCCTCTACAAAAAGATAAGATATGATCAATAGTAAATATAGGACAATAGTATTTGTTATACCTTGATCTATATCAGGTGGAAGACACAACAAAAACTTTACGAGGAGAATGTATTTTGTTGTAAAACTGAAGGATCAGGTAGTAACTTCTTCAACAAGGAAGATTCTTGATAGACGATAGGAGATTTGGCAGGTGGATGCACTATATACAATCAGTTGTGAGTTAAAATACTAGTATAGTGGGTACTACCACTTTTTTGCAAGGGTATGGCTTCTTGCAGGCTAGATAAATTAAATATATCTCTTCGGATTGATCCTCCAGGTGAGAGCGGGCAATGTAGAATTAATAGATACTTCAAGCCAACCAGGAGATGGTAAACTTCTGGTGACGACTCCTTATTGTGTTGAGATGGTAGGCTACTTAACTGTATATATATAAAAAATTACATCAGTAGGGTGCTGTTGATGGTTCTTTTCTAAGAACTTACTAAAGAGAATTTGGCAAGTCATCAGGTTCAGTCATAGTATTGAAAATGTCATCTACTAATGGGACATCAGTTTCTTCCACGGTACGTGGTTGGAACTGATGAGATTCGAGAACGAAAGTGCTGATTTGAAATCTAGAGCAGTTGGAAAGAAAGGGGTTGCTTGGTCACTGAATGAAACTGAACGATTCTTGGGTGATGATGATACATTGTGAGATGGGTCCAAACGAGGCATTGGTTCATAAGCCCAGTAGTCTAGGTTACCAGTAAGTGTATTCATTTGAGTTTGATGAAGCGAATAATTAACTGGAGAACATTGAGATGAAATTGATCTAGTAGATGGAGATTGTGCCTGACGACGGCTGGAATAAGGATCTTTAATTAGGCCCATCTCTCTCTATCGAAAAATAAGCCACTTTCTGCGGTATCTTATGATCCATGCTTTGTTTGTGAGTATTAGGTGAGAAAAGCAGTACGAGCTCCACCTCATATATAATCATTCGTATGATGACGTCATAGCGTACCTATTCATATAAGGGAACACCATCATGGCTACCGATGACACACGATCTTGACAGAGTGAGTTTCAAAGTACATTTGTATTGCTACTAATAATCAACCTATTTAAAGTATTTTAGGTATATGAAAAACAATTAGAATGCTATAGTCAGTAGCGAAGCCTTACTTATACTTTATTGCTTTCTTCCAAACTTATTGGTTTTGCTTCCTCTAGACGTCAGTGTTGGGTATGTTTTGTACTCCAGACGATGACGATGATCAAATGGAGTGGACCAGTCCTTGTCTATGTTGTGGAGGCACAAAATGGGTTCATCAAAGTTGCCCTTCAACAATGGATCGATGAAAAACAAAGGATGTCTTCGAGTGTAGCCGTCAGCTGTCTCAATGTCAGTTTACATATCATATACAGTACCCATCATCGAATATAATCTGTATTTATTAGACGACCAAATTGAGAGGGGTATCAGTTTAGCGATCCCCTATGATCCTGGCTGGTATTACTGCTACAACACTCTACTGGGCCTCCTTTACATATGGTATTACAGCCACTACACTTGCCATGGGTCGAGAACAAGCAGTTGAATATTTCAAATCACCAGACTCCACACTGACTGTTGTTGCTTACCCATGTACCTTGGGTGATAGTTGGACTCAAAATCATCAGACCTGAAGTCTTAATACTACGATTTGTTTATTTATAGATTTGTCTTGCCATTGGTCTCAAAAATACTAAAACATTTCCCTCTCACAAGCCAACTCTCATTGCCTCGTCGAAAACGATTCTATCCTGCTGAAATTCAACCACTGCCATACATCCACGTTGTATATCTCAGTATGGCTATGTTGCCTTTCATATCACAACTGCTTTCGGTAACTTGATATTTCGTTTCACCAACAGTGGAGTCAAACGAACATTGATGGTAAATACAATTAAGTTTTAACCTTGGTTGCTTATTTAAAGTCTTTTCTTTTAGGGAGGTGTTTTATCTATTTATTGAGTTACAGTCTAAAAGTGACTCTGGAACATCACAAAGGAGAGTCCAGTAATACAACTCTTATTATTTATTATGTACTTTATCTAATATATTGCAATATCAATTACACAATCACCTATTTGTATCTTGTTGTTACATATCCTACATACATTCTGTTCTTCAAGTCTATATTGATTTGGGAGTGATAATTATTCCTATTTCTATATATTATGAGTCATTTAAAAAATAAACCTTTTAATATTTTATTTGAAACGTAATTAATAAACATGTACATTTAAGTGACAGGTATTTCCTCGTTCTCTTGTGACTGGTATAGTTCAAAAATCGTCGAAAACCTTGTGCGCTATATTGGTGGATGTTTAAGTATTGTCTTCACACCAGTTTTTGATAAGAAATATAGTATGTTCCCTAAGAAAAAAGGATAACAAACTAGGTAGCAGCTATGGAAGTCTGGCTTTCACGATAAGACTTATAATCCAATATAGCATATAACTATGGGGTAATTGCACTTGGACATGCCATTACTCAATTACTATAAAAACTCAATTGATGATAAAAACAGACTCTTATAGGTAGAGGTTTTAGTTGAGTGATCTGTAAATACTCAAAAAAATCAGTACCTTATTAGTTTATTTGTACCACATCTTCAATCATTAATAAATCCTATTATTTAATTACCACAATCTATTCCTAATTTCACAATAATAAAAACTATTACCTTACATTCAATAACAACTATATACTTACCAATAATATCCTCTGTAGGGATTTCTCTTTTGATTTAAAGAAACAGTCTCCCAGCAATGTATCCCATAATGGAAGCATAAGTCCACCTGATATACTTCTTGCTAAATAGTCTAATGTACTTGACATCCCAGTCTGACGTGTAATACATGGCTCTCTGTCAGTGATGGGCCACAAAATAACCATAATTGGACCAAGAAACTGGTATTTGTGGTATTACAGGGGAGATATTTTGTCTCCATAGTAACAGCGTCTTATCGTCAAGGTCAGCTGCTTCAAGAAATATTAGTGATAACGAAATCATTGGCACGCCCCCATAACAAGCATAGGATGTGAAACCGGAATTGGCAACTACTCGGCCTAATCCTGGCGCCCCTCCCCCTATCATGGCAATGGACAATGAACCCCATAAAGACAGTGCTGCATAATATAATGTAGATAAAACCAAGTGCCGTAATACCTACTGGAGATAAAACGTTAGTAACTGATCTGTCCAATCTTTAACGACAGCAAGTTAAATTAGCAGGGTCTGATCTTTGATGTCTTCTCTCTCCGCGGTCTGCCATTTGTATTACCATTTATTACTCCACCCACAACTAAAAAACTTATTTTAACCCCTTTATTACTGAAATATCATATTAGCAAACCAAACATTGTTTTCTAGGGTGTTTCAGAGATCTATAGTCGATAAAACTTTCTGGCATTGTCAGCAAAAGTTTTCTTTGTTCATCTCAGAATAAGGTTTGAGGACTTCATTTAGTGTAGTGAGCAGCTTGATCAAATGTACCATTAATACGATCAACAGGGAAATTGCCCTAGCAAACACAACCCTAGAGTTAAAAATAAAAGTAATGATTTTTATATTAAATCAGAAAATTAACTGTAGAAAAAGAAAGTTTTCCATACACCACTCATTTACAGAAGTTCAGTATTGTTCTTTCAGTAATTTACTATAGACACTAGACTCTTTGGGGCGAAGTATAAATTAACTAACCTGTCAATTGTAAATATCTCAATACAAGGAAGAACTACACTAGCCACAGAATCCTTGTCCATGATGGATCAGTTGCAAACACTGCCCGATATCTTACAAAAAACATTAGGGTGCTTTGCTAACTCTTTTAATACTAAAGGAAAATTAAAATCCTTCCACGTGCATGGAATGGCTTGCCTTCTCTCCATTTTGCCATTGTAGCATCATCACGCTCATATGGTAGCCACAATGATCTTACCATAAAACCTAACATTTGGAAACTTCTCTGCTACATCAGCAGAGCGTTTCATCTGATGGGGCAAGACATGTAGCTCAAATGAGAGATTATACTTCTCTAGAAGGGCCACTCCAGCTAACCACTTTGGATCAGTGAGAAAAATTATCATTTTTGTGTCACTGTACTGGGGCTTTTGAGGATGATAGTTAAGCATATGTCGTATTCCTCTCATCCTTTTTGATTCACATCTGACGTTAAGAACATCTCAACATTGTAGAAGAGAGATCAGCATTACCGACAATGGCTGATAGAAGAAATTAAAACCTTTAAACATACATAATCAGCTTCAACATACCATGTGGGTATCCTTGAGGATCAGCATCTGCAATGACATCCAACCATCTAGTGATAATAAATTAGTGGGAGGGGTTGTTATTCCAATAGGACTTACTTCGTCTCTCCAACCGGGTCTCCTCCTGGCAACAAGCTTCAACATGAATAGCTTGTACTACATTATAACCTGTAATATCCCGTCTTGTATTGGTCTAACATATATGTGAGAAACTCTCTAGAAATTTAAAACATATAAATGATTTGCTAACCAAAAGAGGTTTGGTATTAACACAACTCTTTATAAAATCAATTGCCATGAAATATATTTGCTGTGAATTAACTCTCATGAAGCCCATTTCTATTTCAATTGGATAGTTTACTCATTTAAAAATTTATGTTATTATTTTGAGTGCACACTAAGACATGTGAAGTTAACTCCATTATAGTGATGAAGAGTCAGCAAATATCTCTAGAGATTGCTAAATGTCACAGAATATGTGATCTTCAAAGTAGTAAAATTGGACACAACACTTTCAAAAATGATTACGTTTACACAAATTAAGACAAATGGCAGAGCTCAAAAAGAAAAAAGAAAACAGAAAAAGACCAAACGATAATAAAAACCAAAAGCGCAGAGTGATTGTCTTAATGAATACCTCAAAGTGATAAATACCAATTGTCTTTGAAAGTGATACAGCAACATATTTTCTTACATATTAGTCCATTGAATTTATTTAAAACCTTTCTTCGTTATTTGGTGGGTGTGAGTTATAATTCACACACCAGTCCTCATAGAGTTGATCTTATGAGAGGAAACGCTAACAACTAAAACTTACCAAACTTTCCTCGGATGACCACCATCTTTTACTTTGACAACCAAATGATGAGTCTCGGGTGTCCACAAGTTGCATATGAGTGTCTACTATCTCATATTGAAGGTCAGCACCCCCCTCCCTCTAATTATAAAATAATCAGTTCTAGATAGAAAAGTAAATCTAGGCAACAATCCTCTACTGATAGAAAGTGTATAAAAAGAACAAGCAATCGCAATTACAAAAAGTGACAGTTCTTAGATCATGTATAAGTGTCCATCAATCATGTCTTTTGTCACCACTAGGCATAATATAAATTGTGCCGACAATAGTGACATTCCTTCCATTGACACAAATAACCCTATATATCTTTTGTTAAATTTACAAAGCAGTGAAATACTGATTAAAGCCTATTAACTTACTTGGTATCCTAAAAATTCTGATGATTATCAATTTGTATTCTTAAAATTTAAACACAAAATACAAACCCTAAATTAGCACAACAGGTTAGGACTTTTTATACACAATGGTAGATATGAAGGAGTATACAAAATGACTCAAAACACAATGGGAATACATCAAAGGGGAAGGTACTGAATATTCCTTTTGGTATTATAAAGACATATATCCATATTGACTATTAAGTTTATATAAGAAAAAGTACAACACTGCTTAAGAACATTTTTGCTTATAAGCAGTCTCTTGTATACCATTAACAAAATAAATAGGATAGAAATTAATTAAAAAGCCACATTAAAAACCAATGTCATTACAGTACAATATACTTAGGTTAAAACTTAATAGAATGAGAGCTCTCTTATAACTTGTTGTTGGCTTCTCTGGTACAGTTATGAGTAACTGCATGATTAATTACACAGTCTAAGATTATGTAGTACTGATATCATGGGGGTATATCCTACTTTATTACCATAAATGGAAGTGTGGCCTGCAATAATAATAGTTATGATGTAGTGAAAAGGGTACATAGCATTTGGGATGTGTACTTGCAGACAATAGATTCCAAAAATAGTGGCATTCCTTTAATCAATCCATGCATTCAGTTTATAAGATTCGTCATTAAGTTTTTGGTATTCAGGACTTATCAAATGATATCTGAATAGTTAACTAAATTATAATGAAAATGAAAATTGAACACTATACAGCTAATCAAACAATATAATAATAACTCGCAATAGTGTAGATAATTATGCACAATAATGATTCATATAAATGAAATTGATAACAATATTTACAAAAAAATCTGGTGGCAGCTGGGTTGCTTTCTTTAGATCATGTATAAGTCGATCAATCATGTCGATCCTTTTTTTCACACTGGGCATGATATAAATGTGACAATAGTGACATTCCTTTCCATTGACACAAATGACCCTACAATCCAGGTTGTATTTCTTAACCAGTTTATCATCTGGTTTCTTGAACATCACAGATAATGACAATGAAGGAATGTTGGATAACATATCAGTAGAAACATGCTTTTCTAAATCCTTCAACCTTTTCACGGCATAACTCAACTAATTGCAGACATCCAGCAATTGCCTCCAATTCTTTTCATATGAAGTGGTACTGATATATGTCCATAACATTACGAAGAATAGACCATTACGCAGATCCGGAAGCTGTTGCTTGAAAATGGTTTAAAGCTTTCCTGAGGCTTCATTAACAACAAAACCAGTCTTGGTCATGAAGATACCACAAGGGCCAATGGAGTTCCCATCCATTTTGTGACCACTGGTTAAATAGACGAAATGGAAATCCATCGGAAATCAAACACTGGACCAAGGCTTTTCTTTGACACTACCCGTGTCATATCCATCTCTACAAAAGGCATATATGCAGCTCCGAGTGCACCATCTACGTGAAACAGAATCCTTTACGTTCAGAGTACTGGTCTGGATTCTCTCGGTCATAACAAATCTTGCGAGAATACATTTGTTCTTCTTGAGAATAGGAATTTAAAAACTCCCCAGCAGCTTCACCATCATCATCTGCTCCTTCACAATGTTGTACCATAGTTAAAGATGACAAGAATAGGAGTGACCTTTGCCTGTAAAGAAATCAACCAGCTTTGTCAGTGCATCAATATCTACTGTAGAACCAGATGAATTATGCGTCCACAAGGTCCAATGGTTGTGGGAACTCGTGGTGGCCATGGACCACCAAGAGGATTGTCGTTAGGGTATTGACAAGTATACCACATCATCATAACATGAAGGCCACACCTATCATTTGATAGATTTCTTTTCATGCCGTGATGGGAAACTATCAGAGTAGAAAGCCAATGGAGAGAAAACAATTTAGGATTATTCATCATTACAAAATGGGTTGTAAAAGGTCATTTTGAGACAGTGATAACAGCCACTGGTTGATTGGCATTCCAGAAAGATAGTCTCTGGCACTCAAATTGCATGACTGATTACCTTCTAGTAGAAACCATATTGAGTACATAGCCCCAGTAACTTTCCATATCACTTCCATCATGTGGCCATTTTGCATGCCAAAGTGAAGCAGTAGTAGTCAAGTATGTTACGTTCTATCCATTTAGTATTGAAGACCCCCCCCCCCTATATCCCACCCCTGACGATTTAAAAGGTTCCTCTCCATTGTTTATAAGAAAGTGGCAAATCAATATATGGTTTAAGTACAGCATATTGTTTGTGTGTGGAGATTGGCCTGGAAAACCAAGAAGTGTTAGCTTAGATTGAAAGAACTCCCAGACCTTCTTTGTGAGCATCATCCCTGTTGATTTTGAGTGAGACCAGTTGAAGGTACTGATACAAATAGGGAAATACCACTGATATAGTGTAAGTATCTTCAAATATCTTTGGATCTTTAGTTGGAGGAGGAACAGGTGTAGTCATCTATCACTAGTAGTTGAGCAAGTATCGAGAGAGTTTCCTCCATGGTTTCTTCTTGGCCATAAGGGATATTTAGATCAGCATTAGTGAATTTGGCCATTTTGAGGAAGAGCATGAGCAAAGCACTATCTTAATGAATGCAACTGAATAGTGACAATCATAGGTTATGGATAAATATTCACAAACTACACATAGTCGTGATCTCATCTGGCTGAGGTAAGAAGTTGTGAATGTTATGAGTCTCTTGTTTTGAGCTTCATTTAAGTTTATGGTTTTAACAGTGTAGTTTCTAACTTGTTCTTGAAACATGTGCATTCCTTAATACAGTATCTCAACTGCACTCTTGAGTACTTTACATCAGAAACACTGAAAAGTAAGATGAGCATGATCATAATGGTATCAGGTATTCTACTGGCACTTTGATAGTTTATATCAGAAATACTTAGATGACATGAATATCAAGGATCCGCTTAATAAATACAGGCACTGTACTTGATACTTTACAGCAGAATACTTAGAAGTAAAGATGAGCATGAATGCTAATGCAGTTCTTGATACAGTATCTCACTGCACTTAGATACTTTACATCAGAATACTTAGAAGTAAAGATGAGGATGAATGCTAATGCAATTGTGCTTAGTACAATATGACCATTCTATATATGTTCAGCATTTTGCTAGGCAATTGGTATCAGCCAATGCAGAGAAGTGTCATGTACTCAGGTATCTAACTACTTAGTAAACTGTTACTGGACAATACGACTAAGGTAGCAATTATATCAAAGTTTAATTACTTAGGTAGGTTTCAGGGGTGTGTCAGCTTTTGGTGTAGTGTTACTTATTTCTCACTTATACATGTGTCACTTGTATACTAGATATAATATTAAATGGTAAAAGAGAATATAGAAATACTGAAGCAACTGTTTTTTTTTTTTTTTTTTTATATATTAAATTAGTCACAAGAAACAACGATTAGTACTGTGTTCTAAACATGAGTTGTAATAGGTTAGAACTTGATTTCAAACAAAACACTTTATATATTATAACATAATGTTACTGGCTGGTTATATGGATCAGGGCTTAGGATTTAGGATTATGTTTTTTAATTCAGTTTGAGACTTGGTAGACAAGAGTATGTTGTGATTACAAATATAAGAAACAGTTTCAACTGTTTATCAAGATAAAAGATAGCCTAAACATAGACACAATAATATTTATAATATGTAATTTCTACTACAGGAGAATTGGGAATGCCATTATGTGAGTAGTTAAGATAAAACAATTAAGAATAAGATTAAAACCCAATTGGAAAACCCCCTCAATGTCAAGAGCGTTCCTAAACCATACGATATGGAGAACATGGTACAACCTTTAATAAATACCTTAAGGGTAATAATTATCTTAACCAAATATCAATGACATCATTAATGATCACATGCGCATGAATATGTCATCGGATCATTTAACTGACACTTGCATTGTCCTATATGTGTGTGTACAGCTTTTAATAGTCAAGAGTAACTGAATTTGTACTACTAAATTTAATAGAAAATAATAATTATAAATAGAAGTAATGCTATGTTGTCCTTAACAATCGTTCTACATGGACACAGTTTCTGGACTTATCTGAATGACCTACCATATAATTATAGGTACGCATATTATTATTAGAGTATATTATGACATATACCGGGACAACCTAATAGGTTATGAGGTAGATCAGTACTAATACATTGTCCTGATTTCATAATAAATTCTCATCATTTACCAAGCTAGTGCTTGGAGCATATCTGCATATCTAGTATAAATAACAAATTTAAAGTACATTTTTTATTCTTATATCACATTTGTTGTTCTTGTAAAGTGGGTAGTAGTAATGTAGAAACCAAGATGATTAAATAACAGAATTATGAGTGATTGGGGTAAAGAAAATAATGCTGTTCACAAATCTAAAAATAAAACAATGACAAAGAACTAGCAATATTGGAAACCATAACCATTTATTTTCTAGGCATGCATCTCTACAATTTTGTCCAGGGTCTGTGATCACAGTATGTAGATCCTTCCAATGAGGAGGCCATGTTGGTGATTAACATTGGAAAGCCTTCCATGACATAGTCTAAATGAGACATATTAGAAGAGAGAAAATTTGAAATTAGTGACAAAAAATTTAAATGCATTGATTATTTTCCAAATTGACTTATTGTTCTGACCGCCTGCTGTTTCATTCAATTGTCTCTACTTTAACATACTGAGCAAGTGTATCTACTCCTTTCCATTCATAGAAAAGCCTACCAATCATGATAGTCTCGAGAGAGTAAAGTCATTTCTTGAGAGTCTAACAGTGACAATCTATATGGGTTTGAGAGCAGATTTTCAGTTGTTCCTAAAATCCAATCCAAACTAGAGAGAGATAACACTTACGTGATATATGGTCTTATAACAAGTCACTCACAGCTAATGTAACGTTGATTCTACCAATTTCAAAACTCTCTCATAAGTTACTTTTCACCAGTTGAACTCCACGAGATGTCTTTGAAACTACAGTACATGATGAAGGCAAGTACATTTGTACTATAGTATTTATACCTAAGCATGTCTCATCTGTATGAACTCCATCAGTAGATCCATTAGGATCATGATTTACACTACTAAGCAGTGGGCTAGTGAAAACATAATAACATTGTAATACTGCAGGATGTCTAAGGCTGTATATAACTTCTAACCTTTCTTTCTTGTAATGGGAACTGAGAGGCTCACAAAAATCTTGATGGATAACATAAGTACCTATCCTGTCCATTCATTCCCTAAAGAGTGAAATGATCAATGCATTATAACTAGTAATAAATGTATGGGTAAGTAGAATTAACTTGTTGAGTGAATTATATGGAAGAAAAGAGCTAAAAATTGGGCAGTCTTTAGTGCTTTCCTTACAGCTGCTCTGATCTCATCATCTCGGTTTTTACTATCAAGATGTTATAAACCTATAGACAATGTATGCATGTAAGAGGACAGAGATGAGCAATACATAGGTTCTCCAAACAAACTGTTCTAAGTATGGTATTTGAGAGTGTATCCTCTCTCTGTCGGTTTACCACCAAAGAATCCCTATTAGAATATATTCATAGTATGATCTTTATAAGGTAAGCTTACATCATTGTATTTATTTAGAGGGGAGGGATAAGTTTTAGGTGAATGAAAAAACACAGCCGTTAGCTAATGCTTCAGAGGTCCAGGACCTAATTGAGTGTTAATTTGTTAACATAATATATGTAATACATACCTTCATATGGGAATCCTAATCCAATAAATATTCTTGATTGTTGTAATAATCTAATAAATGATAATGTATTGCAATAAAATGTAATATAATAGTCATTACTTATTGAAAAAAGAAAAACTTACTTAGTTAAATTTTGAGGACTAAGAACACCATGTTTATTACAGGAGGGAAACCCCTTAGGCATACTCTAGAAAGAAAGCAAATAATTAATTTCCAAAATGTGTGTGTTCAATATTACTGAGCAATTATCAAAGAATTGTCTAATGCCAGACAGAAATGAAATGACAGGAATCTTAATGTTCTATCAATCACAGTACAAACTACACACTTGTATTTATCTATTGTACTTAGTACATCCTTTGATGGTCACTTACTTTAACAGTAGATGAAGTTCTACTTCCTACCAATGACAGTCAGGAAATGGTATATGCCACATGAAATAAGATCCTTAAAAAGTTTACTGAAATTAAAACAATACTAATACCCTTAGTAATTCTAACCAGATTTTCCATTATAAAACAGCTTGGTTTTTACGTTGAGAGTGAGGGATTGAGTGAAGCGGTTTTTGCATTGCAAACCTAGAAAGGAGTTGTCTGGTGTATGAGGATACAATGTCCAAAACTGACGCGTGTTCTAATAAAATAATATTCCCAATAGAAATCATAATAAGTAATTTATGGCCTACTTCAAAATTCCATGTTGAGAACATGCCCCATGACGATCAGGCCTGTTTTGAATTAACTATTACAAAGATGACAAATTATTAGTTTTGAAGTCAATAATTCTACTTACAAATATACGATACATAATACATAATATAATTATACTCAGAATTATACACTGTTGATAATACATAATAAATATACTATAATACAAATATAATATACTCATAATACATAATATAATATACTCATACATACTCATAATATAATATACTCATAATACATAATTAATATATCATATACTCATATATAATCTACTCATAATACATAATATAATATACTCATAATATCTACTTACATAATATAATATACTAATACATAATATAATATACTACTTACATAATATAATATACTCATAATACATAAAATAAATAATACTCATTAATATCATACTTACATAATATAATATACTCTAAACATATTATAATACTCTCTACATACATATTGGCTCAGTTCCAAAGGAATCAAGTAGTCTAAATTACGACATTTATATTTACCAACTTAATCCAGTCCAAAAGGATTGTGTAATACCATTAATACCCAAATAGTCTGTGAACAAATACCAAGGTGTGAAAACTACTCCTGAACCTAATCATCATTAATTCAGTTGTATCATCAAAACTACCTAACCTTTAGAAGTATACTTCTTTAAAAAACTGGTGTGATGTTGCTATGACGACCACTATGACCCAACATATGTAATACCTATATGATCATACATTTTATTCAATGTTATAAACCCATTCTACCTACGGCTAAGAGATCACTCCATTGGGTTAGTTCTCCTAAATAACCTCCTTTAAAAGAGTGGCATTCTCTGCAAAATTTGTAACCACTGTATTCTGTCACCTATATTATCATAATTGAATGAAATATGAATATACTTATATACCAGTCCTGGAAAGAGGAGAATGCGTTTGGGGTACGAGAAAAGATTTGGTGATTTTTTCAACAACTTATCTCTCGCTGATTCCCACGACATAGCAAATCTAAATGAAGAACAGAATTATCGATCAATTACATAACAACTTACATTTTCATTCTCATGGCCATCCATTTTCAGTTTAATACCTTTACCACGAACCATATCAGATTGAAATTAAAATCTCAATATATTAGTTTTTGTATAATTATGGACATTATTAATAGTGGTACTAGTACTAGGAACAAGAACATCATCTTGAATTGTGACAGGAGTGTAAGGTCTGAGATTACTGTTTCCTGACAACTTCACAACAAATATAATAGTTAGTGTTAGAAAGAGCCAAAAAAACTCCTATAAACAGTATAAGATATATTAATAGTAATGATTAATGAAACAAAGTAGAAAGGATATATAAAATATGTATTCCAATGGTAATTTGTTAGTACTGATAATAGTTATGATATAAAATGTTTTTCCGGTAAAATTTAATTGATTTACAGAAAGTCAAACCATTCCATTATATGTCAGACCTGGACCCTCTCTGTTATTTAATTATTAAACAATAGAAGATAATCACACTTTCTGTTAATTCAATGACCAGCTTAGCTGAAAGTAAGAAACTAAGTTTATTAATAAAATTAATTATCATCACATTATCTATTATAATTATTATTAAAATCATTGATAGCTTACCCTATTTGTAAAACTCTTCTTCTAACTGCCATGACTGATGGGTTGGGAGTATTATTTTAATACTTTTAAAATCGAACTACATTACTAAATAAACTGTTTATTTATTAATAACCAATAACCACGTCCCAGCAATTTTGATAGTTATTAATGAATATTATAAAGTGATCATTGAGGTAATGCTATTTGTCCTTTAACAATCGTCTTTACATGGACACAGTCTTCTGTACTTATCTGAATGACCTACCATATAATTTATAGACACATAATATTATAGAGTATATTATGACATATACCTGGACAACCTAATAGGTTATGAAGATCAGTAACTAATACATTGTCCTGATTTTACTAATAAATTATCATCATTCTCACAGCTAGTGCTGGAGCATAATCTGCATATCTAGTATATATAACAAATTTAAAGTACATTTTTATTCTTATATCACATACTGTTCTTGTAAAGTAGTAGTAACTGTACAACCAAGATGATTAATAACAGAATTATGAGTATTGAGGTAAAGAAAATAATCTGGTTCACAAATCTAAAAATAAAACAATGACAAAATGAACTAGTAATATTGGAAACCAAACCATTTTTTTTTTCTAGGCATGCATCTTTACAATTTTGTCCAGGGTTTTGTGATCACAGTATGCAGATCCTTCCAATGAGCCCATGAAAGTAATGACATTGATTGATAAGGAAATACTTCTACTGAACACAATATCAATTGAGATCTGGTGGCCAAAAGAAATTTACAAGAAAATAGTTTCACTGAAAATGTATATAGTTAATATTAACATACCTACTTTTTCATTCAAGGTCCTCTACTTTAAATACTGAGCAAGTGTATCTATTCCTTTCCATTCATAGACTAACCTACAATCATGATAGTCCCCTTAAAAGTAAAGTATTCCTCATAGAGTCTAGCAGTGACACTCGATATGGGTTTGAGCAGACATTAAGTTCCCTTCCAAATAGCCAGTCATACTAGACAAAGAGAATTTACATTTAGCACTTTTATAACTCACTGCTAATGTCACTTTGATTCTACCTATGATCTGAGCCTCTCCAAGGTCAACCATCCACCATTTGTGATTGATTGATTTCATTGAACTGTGTTAAAATATCTCAATTTTGATTCCATTAACATTAGTATATATCAAACCTGTAACAAGATGAATCAGTATGATTGCCATCAACTGCTCCATCGGAGGATAAATTGAAGTTCTGGCAATTGCTATGAGTTTATGATGTATGTTAGATGATATAACTTGTAAGTGATTACCATTTTTTTCCCTTGTGATATACTAATGGGCTCACAGAAGTTTTGATGTACAATTATAATTACCAATTCTTTCCATCATTCCCTGAAGTAATAATTTATAATGACTACCATAATAAATGTTATATAATAACTAACCTTTGAGTGAATTCATATGGGGAGAAAAAGAGCTAAAAAATTGGCAGTCTTTCAATGCTTTCCTTACAAGCTGCCCTAACTTCATCATCTTCTTGCTATCAACAGTATAAACCTATGATAGTTAGACAAATAAAATTACTAAGATACATACACTATGTTATATACTGACATAAGGTTCTCCGACAAACTTTTCCAAATAAGGAACTTGAGATGTGTATGACTCTCTCAGTGGGTTTACCATCAAATAACCCTTAAAAGAATGAATGTAATATTGTACATACATTAAAGAATGAATGTAATATTGGCATACATTAAAAGAATGAACGTAATATTGTACATACTTAAAAGAATGAATGTAATATTGTACAACATTAAAAGAATGAATGTAATATTGTGCATACATTAAAAGAATGAATGTAATATTGTGCATACATTAAAAGAATGAATGTAATATTTTGCGTACATGTACTGCTGGTCACTGTGAATCTGTACTATCTAAAATTACCTCATTATATTTATTTCGAGTGGTGGTTCGAATTTTGGTTGAATAAAAAACACAGCCATTTGCAAGTGCTTCCAGTGCCACCAGGGCCTATAGAATTGTATACAAATGAATGGAATGAATCAACAAGTATTATAGTAAATGAGGTGTAATGATGCACACACAATTAAACTGAGATTCTAAGAAGACATATACCTTCATAAGGTAGGCCTAATCAATAAATAATCTTGACTCTTGCAATAATCTTATTAACATAACATAGAGGGTTGGCATTTGTATAACTGATGACTCACTGGATAACATCTTTTTGACTGAGAATACCGTGTTTCACAATATGGGGCATGCCTTCTAAATTAACCTATAATGAACCATTCAGTAATGCACCCTTTCTTATTGCCTAATATTTACATTTAATTTTAAAAGTGTTGTGTAATTCTACTTCAGATGCCACTGCCTTTAGATAAGATTCCTGACTATCATAATAATAGGCTATAAAAAAGGAGTAATTTATGTAATAATAGCTCATAAAGTAGCTCTTTCCCATAAAAAGAACAGCTTGATTTTTACGTTGAGAGTGAGGAATTGAGTGAAGTGGTTTTTGCATTGCAAATCCTAGAAAAGATTGTCTGTGTATGAGGATACAATGTCCAAAACTGACGTGTGTTCTATAATATAGATAGTATTTTTAATTTGAATTTTTAGATACATTATTGCAATTTAGTGTCCATGGCTGTATATTGCTGACTTCAAAATTCCAATGGTGTAATCTTCGCCATTTTTATCTGCCAAAAATGTCTTAGTTTGAAAAGCAACTAAAACAAATAAAAAAGAACATACGAATGTATTATTCATCAGGCACTGATTAGCATACATTTTGGTTCAGTTCAAATGAGGGTCAAGTAATCTAATACGACACTTATATTTGCCAATCAATCCAGCATCAAATATAACATTCATTCCAATATTAGTCTGTAATAGGAGGTCTAATCAATTCCTATAATATACATTATAGAAAGCATTATTATAAAAGAATACAAACAAGATTACTTTCTGGTGAAGATTTAAATACCAGTTCTTTAGATGTAGCTATTACTACTTTATGATCCAGCATATGAAGTACCAAACCAAATAATAATAATTATAAAACAGTCCATACAACTCACGGCAAGTAGATCACTCCATTGTGTGAGTTCTCCTAAATATCCACCTTCAAATGCATTTTCAGCAAAATCATATGTGCTATACTCTGACAGCTATGTATATTGGATGAAGCATTAACACAAGCAGATTTATATACTAAAAGCCCAGGAAAAAGAAGAATATGTTTTAGGATGAGAAAATAGCTCTGGAGATTTTTTCAGTAAGTCATCTCTTGTAGATTCCCACATTGATGCTAGTCTAGCAAAATGATTTAATAGTTCAAAAGTTATGAAATTAGATAGTTTACCTCCTCATTCTCATGGAAATCCATTTCAATTTTATTCCTTGCATCTGAAACATAAATGAATCAATTAATTGGGTAATGTTATTTTAGTATATGAAGTATCAATGTCACTGATTGTTCCAGCATTAGATTTGTCAGTGTACAATTCTATGCAGATTGTCCTCGCTTGCTTTTTTTTGGATCTTCTCTTTTTCAGTGTCAGTTAATCTCCAATAAATTAATGTTAGCAACCAAAGTTGATACAACAAGTGCTGACAAATAAATCAAAAGATAATTAGTATGAAAAATTTTGGGACAGCTATACCCAAATCCCTAAATAATGCTTACAATAATAGAGTTATAAACACAAAATATTAGTGTTAATTTCAACTTTTCAAATTTTGGTGTTTGACTAGCCTGCATAGCATATTAAAAAGACTATGGTTAGGGTTTATTTTTTCAAAATTTTGGGGTGGATCGGCAAGCTAAGTGTACTATATATCTAATTTACATTACTTGTTTCAAAGCAATACAAATAATCTAGGATTGGAAATCTCACCAATAAAAGCCACAGAAACTGGACTTTCTTCTCGCTGAGAGAATAGATGGTATATTTGTTTTCATCTTTTGCATCCGCCATTAAAAAAACAGTCGGAATTTGAGACCCCTAACCCCACCACTCGTTCCCACCATGCGCGCTAGTGCTCTTCATAGCTTCAAGTGGGACATTTGATGAAGTGGATTGATATGATGAAAGAGAGCGAATAGCTTAACTGGCTGCCAATACATGTATTTTCCTATCTATTCAGCCAGAAACCTAGAAGTTTAAACTCTCATTTCTGGTATATAGGGTGAGTTTATATGTATTGGCTAGCACTGCCAGTTGGCTAGTAAATGGTTGTGATATTTGTATGATATGTAGTACAACTGTGAAACAAGCCTCCCAGACAAAACATAAAGCCATAGCCCTACAAAGCTTTCAAAAACCAGCCCTTTATGGAATGTATCAATGATTGATATTGAGAAACATAATGATCATGATGACCAGAACCGGTCTCACGTTCAGCTATACCAGATTACCATAGTTATTATATGGAATAGCTATGTCTTTGTATATTGCATATATACAAGGCATAGATATGCCTTGTATATTAATAATTGCATGCAATCTAGTATAAACTAGTCATTGCTAGGTAAACTGTTGGGAGTATTATGTACTCTGTAACAACTGTAGGTCTAGAATTGTGTACACAGAACAGAGAATTCAGAAAATGTACCAAGTGTTAATCTGATTTGGTCGTGCAGGCATTGTGTCAAATTATAACTCTTCTAAAATTTTGTTATTCCAAAAGTCAAATAATAGTTATTTTTCAATTTCAATTCCACATTATCTCTATAAATTCGTGCCATAAATTATTCTAATTTATCAAAAACCTTATTTCAATAAAACATGGTCAACACCCAATACAAAACTTAAACTCCTAAAACTTTGTAATGACGAAATATTAGAAGGATTTACGGGATTTTCAAGCAATTATGGGAGGACCGTCAGGACTCGAGAAGTGACTGCAACAAGTCTTTTTCAACAGATGAAAGGAACAATTTACTTGTATTCTGGATGACTCCTAGTGTACTGTCATCTGTGATGTGCATTATAGCATTATTCATGGTCATATCTTTGAAACTATACAAGTAATTTTGTATATCGGTTAGCCTCTACCAAGTCTGGCTGCCTCTTCTTTAGCATTGTAGGAATAGTGCAACTGATCAATGTTAATATACTAAAGGACGAATTTAATGTTGTTACTTGTAAGATAACAGCCTTCTACTTCAATATTCAATGTGGGGTGAAACTTCTTTTCACTCTCTGCCTGGTCTTTCATATGTTCTGTCCTGCTGTGTGTTTAAAAAACTTAGAGAAGTTGGAATACATCTACATTCTGTTGTCTGTGTTATGTTTTCCTTTATTTCATGTAGTCTGGATTCCAGTTTATTCATAGGTATTCTTATGGTGTAATAATGGATGGTGTTGGGATACGAGGTTGAAAAAAAAACAATTGTCCTAATGAAAAAGTACAAAGAGGGGCTCATTAGAACAATTCACTCTGTGGTATGGTCCATTAATGTTATCACATTACTGTTTGCTTATTTGCTACTGGAGTTTTAGTTTTCAGTTTTAGTATGGAGAGCTTTATAACAAGTACAAATCACATGATCATTATTCAGAGAATGATCCTTTAATAATAAATCAACAACGACAAAATCAAAACAAAAAAGCTTTGAAGCAGCTTCTTCCATTACTAGTATATCCCATTTTCTTTTATCTACTAGCTCTGCTCCTTTTATCGATCGTGTTTATGAAGCTTTATCATCATGATGAATTATTATTTAGTAATACTTCATCAGTTTTCAAATGCTTCACTGGGGGTTCTTCTCAGGACTAGCTCTTATATTAACATATGTTAATTCTACGTAAGCCACTTTGTTTTGTAAAAATCACAGAAAAGATGCAATGAAAACTAACACCGCAGAACACAGCAGAAGCAGCCCAGCTGTTTATACAGTCTACACTGAGCTTCCACTGGTTGCTAAAACTATGGCTACAATGGAATGGAGAAAGCGATTTTGACTTTGACTAAGTTACTATACTAACATACACATATAATATATAACAACTTTTTTGTGTCACAAAAATATTTATATAATTTTATAGAAATATAACATATTCTTTGTTATAATTATCCAACTAAAGTGATTATGGGGAAGGAACAAAGAAAAATAATAGGTGCAGTTAGCTGTTTCTTAATTAATTAATTATATCCTCCATTTTAATAAGAAGTAATGCATCGGAAACAGTCAAGCACTTGCCTATATATGCCTATATATTAGACTGCATAGTTCTATTTGCCAATATAGCATGGGTATTGAAGAGAATGAAACTCTGGGTGGTTAGGTTTATTGCACAAACCATTTAGAGGGGTGTGCTATAACAAAAGAACAATGAGTTGAAGATATGGCGGGGTTAAAAAATGGTGCTATAACAAAAGACAATGAGGTTATGACCTTCCAATCTTTTGCAATGGATATTTTACCAAAACCAGATGAATCATCTACAATACACCAATGTCAGCCACCAATACAATATCAACTCTGTGTGTAATAGTGACAGTGATTATAGTACTATCATTGAGATTGTGCCAAATTTTTTTTCCACAGATTGCCCTGTATAAAGTATTAGCGTTTTATTTGTTAGCATAGTACAATGGCTCTGATTGTTCTTGACATTATTATAACAACAATACCTTTCACATTGTTTCATGTTCAAGTGACTGCTCTTTATTTCAATATACATGTGGGTGGAGGCTGCTGTTTGCATTGTGTCTTGTGTTCCACAATTTCTTTTAGCTGTGTGTTTGAAAAACTTCTAAGAAGTTGAGTATATTTCTACTGTCTGCACTGTTTCCTTACTTCATATCTGGATTCATTTACACATAAATTCTTACGGTTTTATATAGCAGATGCTATGTTATATATATGTTGGATATGGACTGGAATGGACTAACTGCCCATCAATAAATATGAGAGGGAACTATAGAACAGTTTTTTGTGTGGTTTGGGTCCTTTGTTTGGTCTCAACTTCTGCTGCTGTGTAATTGCATTTGGTATGTTTTCATTTTCTGTTTTAGGATTAGAGACCACTGTAGTTATAAAGCAAACAGCTTAATGGAAGCAGAAAGAACCCACTTTTATTAGACAAGACAAAATCACAATAACAAGACAGTTTTAAAAAGCTCTTTACCATTACTATCATATCCAATTAATCTTCTTTGTATTAGCTCTATTTCCATTAATTATAGATGATATATTGTCACAGGGGTTTTCTACACGTCTAATACTTGCCTATTTGATTACTATATTGCCTCTTTTTTTTTTTCCTCTGCTATATGGAATGACACTTTTAGTTCATATACTGGTTATTGAAATACCACAAGGCAAAGAAACGTTACAAATACTATATATCTACTGGCATAAAGAGACATGACAGTGGAGTATATGACATGTACAGAAACATCTACAATACATCGCATATACTGAAACATCTACATTGCTAAAACCAAATATTCTATTCGTGCAGAGAGGATATTGACTGGCTACTAACCCTATATATATTTTATACACCACCCAACTTATGAATGTAGTCATTTAATTGTGAATATATACACATAACTGTCAGGTTAGTGTATTTAGTACTGACATCAGTGTGACATTTCTACTTTGCAGCATCTTGTCCTGTATTAGATGTGATATAAATGACTATGATGGATTGATAAACCAATCTAATTTACAGTAAAAGTCATTGAAATAGACATTTTTACTTTTTCAAAGCATTGTAAACAGTTTAGGAACGTGAATTGCTGTTTTAAGCAATGTTTTGAAATACATATTTTTATTTATAATATAAATACCATACACTAACTTTATTATGATAACATTATGCCTTTATACACTATTGTACGTATAGTGAGGGAGGTATACACTACGTTGTACACGTTGTACTTCCTTACTATCATAATTTTCATTCATTGCAGCTAGGACAGAAAAATCTACTGGTGACACTAGCATATATTCCGTGGATGTCTTTATATATCAATAAAATTTCACCATTTATTCTCACATTCAGATTTAGATACCTTTATGTAGCTACATACTGAAATAGGAAAAGCAGTATTATTTGACAATAAAATAACTATAGTCTTATACAAAAATTAGTATTCTGTGCCAAAGAGATGACACAAAATACCTATCTACTGCATGAAGGAATATCGTGACCAGTGGAATATATAAACATGGACTGAAACATTTATTATAGTTAGAACCAAATATTCTATTCTTGTGGAGAAATAGTTAGATAATTCTAATTCTCCTATACATACATAACACAACCAAACGTATGAAATGTATCCAACAAATTGTGACTAAGTGATCAGCTTGATCTTTTAATTACCATTGATGACAGTGATTATAACACTGTAGTGGTGAAATAAAACACTTAGAAAGATGTACAATGTACATACACACATAATGGTTTCCTCATACAATTATTTTTATTAGTTATTTGTCCCCTGACTAATGACTCTAATTGTATAAACAATCAATAATATGTATTCTATGCCTATTAAATTTAATTCCATACATACTTATAGCTATACACTAGAGAGTTAATGTATGCGGATAGTACATTTAGTGTATAAGCATTACATCTGATGATTATTTATTGTTTATAAAGTACTTGCATATAACTAGTTTTTAGTGTGAAAGAAGCGCTAATATACAGTACAATATACAGTACCATATACAGAGTCTAGTTATGGGACACCATTTGTGTCAAAATCGAATGTTCCATATGACATAGTCATGTATGAAACTCATTAACAAATTCATATGTTTAAAGTGACATATCACTTTTAGCAGTGATATAAATATACTACAATGGATTGCATAAAAAAAAGCTGAAAAAAATTTAAGTATATTATTACCTAATGTTCATAGATCTATGACAGGAAATCTACTGGGACCCTACATGTGCACTGTACACCTTAATCTCTCAACAGTTATTTCAAGCACTCAACCACCCACTCAGATGTTTATATATACAGTCTAGTGTTATATATTCACAGATCACGTGGTGTGCACGTGTTCTCGGTACTTTCCTGTACGTCGAGAACAACACACAAGCGATGGATTATCGACTTTTACACATATTGGCTTTGACGCATTATTAAAATGGGTTTCTGCCATCCTACGGGAGCCCCAACTACTGCATGTAGTACTTTCAGACCTAATCATGGAGTAAATTTACCTCAATCGTCATTAGTCCATATTTACTTGATCTATCAGAGTTTGCCGTAGCTTCTTCCTTTGTTTACAATCCAGGTCAACAATACAGCAGTGAGTCATTGTATAAATTGTCTAATATACAGATATCTTTGTTACAGTAAGACTTCATTCAAGTTCAGGAACAGTTCCGTTAAAGGATTCATTATACAAGCAATTCTGTCTATAATGGTTAACAAGATTGTTGGAAGTTTTCTCAGATCTACCCAATGGAACAAAAATACATAGTTGTTTCCTATTCTAACACATTAGTAAGTAAACTTTGTAAGAGAAATATGTCATTCTAATAATTATAGGGAACTCTAACACATAATAATACAAACAGAGATAACTTTTATTCACTGACATTTTACTGTGGACAGCTCCATCAGTAAATAGTGGACCAGTTAGATTTCGGTATAGATTTACAATTACATATTAACCTTGAAAATGAACGTTCATTTTATATAGTTATACTGTTGTTCAATCATACAATGTTTTTTGGAGTGGAACTCAATCTGAGATACTTCAAGAGAGTATGTTGCAAACAAATTACTATTCAATAGTCAGTTATTAAATATTATATTGTATTTTAGCTACTAGTGGTTATTTGATAATTGGAAATAAGGCTGATATAAAAATTGCAAACCTAGACGGGAGTAATTTACGTACACTGACAAATAGTCCAACTAATGCTATTGGAGTAGACTTTGACTTCAGGTATGAAAATATTATATAATCAGTATATTTATAAATAACTATATCAGAAAGAACTACTTATTCTGGGCTGACTATGGTATACTCTCAAATGATAAAGTATAAAAAAGGTCCTTACTAGATGGCAGTGATTTCTCTACACTCGTTAGTGTAGACTTGATAACTCCAAGTAATAATTATGATATATATTAGTTAAAGCATCAAACACAGTGATATATTGCACTCTGAGCATCTTGACCACACCACTTGTGCAATATATTCCATGTAGCACGAGAACAGAGCAATACTTTAAAGATGATGCTGATGTTTGAACAAATAGCAATGCTTGATGAAGCTACATAAAAGTGTGATATATTTAATTGTTCATGATAGCTATAATGCTGTAAAGAGCAGTTCAGTCACAAAATGACCACACCTACACTACTATACGAGTTTTCATACAGTGCAGCTTGCCTAATATGGCATATAAAGCATTGTGGTGACTTTGATATGCCCACACATTATATTATACATGATATTAACTACTGCTGTTATTAATTTTTATTTCCATAGCATCGGTAGCTATTGACTGGATTAACAATAAAATCTATTGGACTGATGAAAATGCTTCAAGAATTGAAGTAGCTGAGCTCTCTGGAAGCAATCGTAAAGTGTTATTTGATACCAATATGCAACATCCTAGAGATTTGGTAGTTGACCCAACAAACAGGTATTGTGATTGGTAGTATTAGATGTTATTAACCAATGTAAACTACATACACTATTAAACTGCTTGGTTATTTAATTATTAAATTATCATTTCATCACTACCTTTCTGAATTCTTGTCATTGCTAACTGAAACCAAACTCTCCAACTTACTTATTATTATATTGTTCTTATGTTAAATAATTGTATAATTATATGCAACATTATGACAAAGGATTAGATAAATTTAACCCTTATAACATTCCTTTTGTCTAGATATATTTATTGGATTGATTGGGGTAAGAGACTATTGAAAGCATCCATGGATGGTACATCTAGAAAAGTATTGCACAGTACCCAATCTCTATGGCCCTGTCTCACTTACCATTGGATCATCAGTCACAGATACTTTATTGGATTGATAGTAAATTGGAAAAGATGGAAAAATCAACTGTTAAGGGTCTAATAGACAAACATTACTGAGTAAAAAAACTGTATTGGATAATGCAGGAGAAATGACACTTCTTGGTAATACGCTATACTGGGCTGAAATAGTGAAAAAAGCCCTGTATTCCACTAATATTAATAGCCCACAAAAATATCAATTATTAGTGTCTGGTTTGCTATATGAAGCATATGGATTAAAGGTTGTACATCCTCTTCGTCAACCTCAAGGTACATTCTAAATAACACCAATAAAATTATACATTAACTTCTTTAGCAATTTTGATAATGCCATAACAGCTGCCCATATAACTAGTATATACTATTTGTATATTATATCATCATAGGAGAATATATGGAATGATATTTGTGACAAAACTACTATTATTAGTGATGAAATAAGCTACATTGCATCTAAGTAAGCTAATATTTTTATCATACTGTTTTTCTAATCCCTACACTCTAAACATAAAGTTTAGGGATAATATAGACTGTGATATTTCATTCCAAATGGTATTCTAGGAGCGAGGCTGAGTAAGCCACAATAAAAAGTAGTAAAAGCGCTATTCATGTAGTGATCTTCACCTCAAGCTAGTGTATAACTGGCATTTGCACTAAATGTCACTTTTTATTTTTGCTGTCTTGTATTGGTGTACTGTAGCTCACTCATTGTTGCTTTGCCTGCTGCCCATTTGATTACGACATAAAATGACAATAATATAATCTATTATTTCAGGAAAATGCCCATATAAATTTAACCTCAGGATCACCCCCTCATTACTGTAAAAATTGATTGGTTGATTAACTACTACATAGTTATACAGGTTGCATATGCAAAACGTAAACGTAGCACTATTTTGTTTACTAATGGTATTATGAAATTTATGATATGTAGCTATATAAGCAATAATATATTAGTATGAAAAACAATACTTTTTGACAAAAATAAATTTGTAATTGCAACTTGTATAAACAAATAATTGTGATATCAAGCAATCATGTTTTACAATGATATATACTTTGCATTTCCCTAGTAGCTATATCGACCTTGTAATTTCCCTGGGGATTTACCTCTATTGGAATCCAATATAGTATAGGAATATTGTCACTATATGTGCTAGTTCATGAAGTATATCGTAATTTGTAAATATTTGGACAGAAACCTAATTTACACTTATATTTTACTCTGCTTGATATAGCCACAAATCCATGCAAAGTTAACAATGGTGGCTGTCAACAACTCTGTCTACTCAATGCTACTTCACTTAATGGTTATACATGTAGATGTGCCAATGGATTTTTTACCTAGTACTCAAGGAAGCTCTCAATGTACAGGTAAAACTCTTAACATATAACATCTAAGAATAATTGCATATTGTAAAGTATGCTAAGGTTTTAGAACTAGCTGTCAATTATTTTAACCTTAAGTATTTAATAGAAAGTTAAAGTCTAAATGATTATATCATTGATCTAAACAATCACAAAAACATTAGATGAATGTATCTATACTATATATACTTTTATCATTATAAGTTTTATATTACATCACACAGCTGCTCCTATTTATCCAGTAGCATTTTGTATTTCCGGTATTAATTATTGTAGTTCATGGAAGGTGAGTTCACTGTCTAAATCCCATCATCATTAAAACATTAATTTTATAGAGTACATTAAATGCCCCTAAGCTTCTTAAGGTGGTTTGGCTATGATCAATGGAGTGCGATCACTGTGTAATCAGTGTGGTAGTGATTTCTCCTCTGTAACCTACTCTCTACAACATATAGCTCTTTTACTTGTCAATCCAATAGCAACAGCCTAGTCCAATATAATGGATATATTTTTGGATATTCTCTTACCAATAATGCCCCTTTATTAGCAGCTATTGACCAATGGACCAGTTTCTATGCCTACAATTAATGTTTTTCGAGACAGTTTTTCAAGTGGATCTAACTGTAGTGACTTCACTGGTATTAGCACTGAAGTTATTGCTGGTATTTCTGTAGGCAGCAACAGTCATTCTTTGCACTTTATGTTGCTGTTGTTGTTATATTATTTATTGCTATTTTTTATCAAAGAATACCAGTGTACCTCAGCCTAGGAGACAAAATGCTCCAACATCTGTAGTATCACATGCTAATTCTTGCATCAAACCACAGAAAGTACCGTCTCCATCGTAATGTATAGAATGATTCGTAAAATTATAGCTAATAAAGACCACAATTAATAACTGAATACAATAGTTATCTTATGTTCTTATTTTAGATCTTTTGTTGCTATGAGAGAGACTGAATTTCAGGAGACTCCAGAAGGAACAAAGGTAGCTGTTCAGAAAGACACTGTTGTTGATCCTGTGACACGACAAGCTGTTCAAAAAGAAACAGTGATTGTAAAAGAGGAGGAGGAGCAGTAGTGGGACAGAGAGTGAAAGGTTTCCACTTTTAATGTGTACTAGCTTACTAAAATGGTGTATATGACATTTATTGTTTTCTGATATTATATATATGAATTGTGACAATTGTGTTTTATTAGTTGTGTACTAAATAATCTTAGAACGTATACAATTAGAATCAGACTTTATAATGCTAATGTTTTGTAGTTTTCATTTGGCTACTATTAAAAAAATAGAAAAATTATATTACTGTAAAAAGTGGCATTCACATATAGAAAATCTACTGGGCATGAAAAATGCGATGACAATGGAATATACAACATATATTGAAATATGTCTACTTTTGATAAAACATAATATTTTATTCTTGTTGGGAGCAAATGATTTTAAAAGATTTGAAAATGTAAAACAAATATTGTTTTTAAACAGACATTAATCACTGAGTTGAACATGAATGCAATTGCAAAATCACATTCTCAATCTAGACGTTCCTAATATATGGGCAATGCATATAGAACTCATGGCAACTGCTACATTGTTTTCAAGTGCTACTACGTTGTTCTAAACCACGTACAAGTAGCAGCACTTAAATACTAAAGGTATTCAAACACTGAAGCCTGCTTCTTCCATTACTAGTATATCCCATTTTCTTTTATCTACTAGCTCTGCTTCCTTTTATTGATCGTGTTTATGAAGCTTTACCACATGATGATTATTATTAGTAATACTTCATGCAGTTTCAAATGCTTCATGGGGGTTCTTCTCAGGACTAGCTCTTATATTACATATGTTACTTCTACGTAAGCCACTTTGTTGTAAAAATCACAGAAAAGATGCAATGAAAACTAACAACACAGCAGAAGCAGCCACAGCTGTTTTACAGTCTACACTGATGCTTCCACTGGTGCTAAAACTATGGCTACAATGAATGGAGAAAGTGATTTTGACTTTGACTAAGTTACTATACTACACATACACATATAATTATATAAATTTTGTGTCACAAAAATATTTATATAATTTTATGAATATATACATATTCTTTGTTCAAATTATCCAACATCAAGTATAAAAATAATAGGTGCAGTTATAATTAAATTAATTATATCCTCCATTTTAATAAGAAGTAACCATCGAAACAGTCAAGCAATTGCCATATTATATAGTGTCATATTCTATTGCCATATATAGCATGGGTAAATGAAAATGGGTGGTTAGGTTTATTCACAAACATTTGGAGGGGTTGGTGCTATAACAAAAGAACAAAGAATTAGATAGAATGATGTCTTCTGACTTCTCTGAGTTTCAGTGTAGTTATTACCATAATATAGTGAATGTAATGTGGTCTGTATCATGTAGAATTGTGGTGCCAACATCAGTCCCTAGGAAACCACCTATTACACAGAATGTACTTTAGTAATATCAAATGGTTTGGTCATCTTCATTAAAGTAGGCGGGTCTTCAATTTTTTAACCCGTTTTCAACTGTCGCAGTGTCACCATGCAGCACCAGAAAGACAATTGTAAGTTTAATACAAAAATAAATAGATCTGAAAGTAGTTAAATTATGTTCCTGTTTTAAATTCTATTTCTTTCTCTTTCAATCACTGTACAGAATGGTCCACAATATATGGTGGAAAGAAGGCAGCTGCTGCTGCTAAGTGTGGAAGATCAGAATTCAAACACTTCCATTTAATTGTTGTAGGTAAGTACATATAATACAACTGGCATGATAATATTGTGTATCTAGTCTATCTCTTCAGCCATTTGAACATTCTTTGTGGTACATCTGATGGAGTAGTGTTTGATCTGATGTAAGTAGTTATGAAATGGATGAATGGGTAAACAGAGGGATGGATGGATGGATCCAATGGACAAACAGATAGATGAATGGATGAATATAAATGGATAGAAAGATGTGGGAAATACAGAGAAGGAATGGGTCAATGGACTTACTTCATATTTGATGTATTACTAGGAACATTGTACCCTATCTAAAGAAGTATGGTCATAATCCTTTAACAGGAGAGATAATATATATAGTTATTTTTAACCCTTTAGTAATTGATTATATTATTTTAGCCAATGGATACCAAGTCAAATTGAATTTTCATAAAAATTCCGAAGGCATACATCTTTAATCAATGTGGGTGTGGCTTAACATTAATGATATTCATGACAGGTCAATATCATTGCCCAATCACCTTCAAAGTCTTTAATGAAATAGTCACATTGTTGCTATACACCCCAGTGGTAACATCTATTCTTATGAGGTCTATAGTTTTATTATTACATCATTATGTTACTATTATTAGTGCATGCTTACTATATTTTTTATGCAACTATATTAGTAACAGACCTCTGTTTTCTATAGGCAATTGACAGATTAAATATTAAAACTAAACACTTCAAGATCTTTTGACAGAACAATCTTTTAAAAGAGGTGACATAATAACTATACAGGTATTTATCCATATTTACTTTATAATTAGTAGGGTCATCCTCAATTTTGTTACATAGTACCCAACTGCACTTGCAAAATTTGATATTTTCCAGTTTTCATTACATGAATAACAACTTATTTGTGGATGAAGAAGGTATGAACATTGTACTATGTATTATAATATTGTGGCTGAGTCTTATAAAAAGGATCTTATCACGTAAAAGATTTCTTCTTTAACTTCTTTTCTTTTTTACTTGTTAAGTTATGATTAATCAGATATTGAGAGTGAGGTTGTTCATCAAGATGAAAGACAGGACAGTCTCACATTAGACGAGTGTAAAACAATTATACAAGATTTAAGGGTTAAAAATGAGTGCCAGACTCACGAGGTATAGTAGGAAAAAATATTTTTGACATTCATATGTCCATTGATATGTCTTTTTATTCATCCATTGAATTATTCTTGAATCCATTTGTAGTTTCATTCATCTATTTCTGTACATGTAAATATGACTCGTTCAAGTTTGGTCATTCTTTATTTGGTCCTCTAGTTAAATCAATTAATAGCTGATCTTCAAGACTTGTTATTCTCAGGTAAATGGACACCAGATGCATATCTCATAGCCAGAGCTTATGTACCTGATGACTTTGAGAGAGATGATAAAAATCACTTTACCAATAATGAAAGGTACACGTGAGAAGACAGTCAATATATGTGTGTGTCATTTTATGTAACTCTAGGTCTAGACTTCCACAACTAGTACAACACAATGACAAAGTGTAAGTGAATACATTAAGTACTTTTGATTAAAATTCTACAAGAGTCCTAGCCATTTCAATTTTGTTGTAAACAATGTCAAAAAACTACCAAATATAAAATTTACATCATTGTTTAATTTTCATGATTAAAAATCTGTAAATAATAAATTTAGCCAGTTTTTAATTTTCTAATACTTAACAAACAATAAATAACTTTAGAAGTAAAAAATAACTCATGCTTTTATGATTATGTTTGCTATTGTTCATTAGTAAAGACAAGGCATATCGTCGTCTTCACAAGAGTGTCCACTTTCCAGCTCTTACACCACGTCTACCTAATCCAGTATCAGAGACACAAATGAGCTCATATCATTACAAAGAACTAGATTAGGTAATTTGACAAAAGACCATTTGAGTTTTTATAGCATAATTTTTTTTCTGAAACACAGAATTTCAGTGCTATAAACACATTAGTAGCAATAGAGGGATGGGAGTTTATAAGTAATACATATTATTAGAATCATAAGTCTGTCTACATGTACTTACATGTAAATTCTATGAAACTAATAATTCTTCCCTTAACAACTTCAACAAGCCTGAGCTATGTAGCTAGCAATAGTCATGAATTATCTAAAACTATTACTAGTATAGATTAAAGTGTTGTATGATCTAATACTCAAATAAGATATCAACAAACTGGACAAGATCTATTCAGATCAGAGAGACTACGTAATCACTGTCAACTTTCAACTCAAAGATCTTACTCTCTGTACATATAGTAAACTAAATGACACTTGATTCTCATGTAACACATTAACATGTTTAAATGGCAAACCTGCAATTTTTATTCATGGCTAAAATTTATAAAATGTAAAGTTTGTCAATAAAATTAAAACTGTAATGTTTGCATTAAAAGATTGATATATCTAAAGTGCAGAACTTTTTCAAAGCTAGCACTGACAGATCTGGATTCATTTAGCTAGTGGGCTACACTATGATAGCTGTCTCCTTCATAGTTTCACTAATTCATAATATATACACATATTATTATAGAAAAAAAAACTGAGACAACTGCTGTCTAGTTTGGAAGTTTCTGATAGAAATGTATTATACCTTTTATCATATATAGACATTGCTTTAAAACTATATTTCTTTCTACTAACAACTTGTAGAATGTTAAAAATACTTGTATAATTATTTTGAAGATTTTAATTAGTTTGTTAATCAAATCAATTAAAAATCAATTAATGTTGGTCACGCGTGCAGTTTTTCCCGCCAATTTGTCACGAGTTTGTGTCGACTGGTTGTCAATTTGAAGCATGACGAGATTCTTGATAATTATAAAAGTTCTCCATTTTCCATACTTTAATTATAAGGTGAGTTATCTCTCTATCCATCCATCCATCCACATCTATGCTGCAGTTGTTACAAATAACTCTCTCTTTCTCCGTCTTTGTTCTCTAGGATTCACCTCATCGATGGATCATCTCATACTTTCGTTGGATCAACTCGCTTCGTCGATGGATAAGCTCTCGTCGCTGGATCATCTTTTTTTTTTTAGTTATGTCATCTTTATCTGTTTCTTTTCTTTTTTTTGTTCTCAAACTTTTTATTATTTTTTATTTTTTAATTTTTGTCAAGTGATTTTTTGAATTTTCAAATAAATTTTTCCTCTCTCTCGTTTCTACAGGACTCAAACAGTTCTTCTCTGATGATCTTGGCTGCTCTCTGGTGCTTTCTGATGTTCTTGACTGTTCTTCTCTGATGTTCTCATGATTGTTCTGATGTTCTCATGACTGTTCTGACGTTCTTGACTGTTCTTCTCTCTGATGATCTCGTGACTGTTCTGATGTTTCTCTGGATGTAAAAGATGAGTCGCTCTCCTGCCTGGTCTTCTTCTGTCTTCTTCCTTCAAGCCTTCTTTCCTCTTATTTTTAATTTTTATTTTAATTTTATTTTGGGCTATTCAGCCCATACACTATACACACACTCATACAATCCCTATTAATCATCTCCTCCCTGCCGCCTGGCGGCCTAAAAAAATTTTTTTTTAATATCCAAGGCCGCCAGGTGGCGGGGAGGAGCTCTGTCTTCTAGGGTGCGTGTGTGTGTGCTGTGTTGTGTGGTGTGTTGGTGGTCCCTTTTCACTTCCTCTGTCTCTCTTTTCACTCTCTATCCATTCAGTTCATAACTGCTTTTTTCTTTCCTTGCAGGAGCAGCACTGTTGAAGAAGGTGAGTTGTCTCTCCATCCATTCATCTCATTCATTCTTTAGCAATCCAGTTGTTACAACTAACTCTCTCTTTCTTTCTCTATGTTCTCTACTTGTGGAGTGACTGGACTCTTGGGACTTTCAACTACTGAAACTGTCTTTTTTTAATTTTTTTTTTTTTTTTTTATTTTCTTTTCATTGTAATTTTTTTTTTTCTTTTTTTTTGTAATTTTTTTCATGTTTTTCTTTATAATTTGTTAGTATATTGTTTTTAATTACTTCTCAAAAAATATATTTTTCACTAAAATTTGTCCAAGTCAATTATCTTAATTTCAGTTATAGTTTAAGTATATTTTTCACTAAAATTTGACCAAGTCCAATTATCTTAATTTTCTGTTATAGTTTAAGTTGATCACTTTGAAACTTTGTGAAATTCGAAAAGTGACATTCTAGATTTAATATAACTTTGAAAAATTGAATTATTTTAGAATTCAATTCAATTTTTTTATCTTAGTTACTAATCACTACAATCATACTGAATTTTACTAATCTTTTACAACTATTTTTCTTACTAATTTTTAGCATTTCTTTAGATCATATTATCATTACTATTTTTTAACAAAAAGCTAAATTAATTATTTAATTAAAAATCTTTTTTTAATAATAATTTTAAAAAACTTATTAAAGTGTTTTGCTATTCTTGTAAGCGTTTTTGTTGTACGCGTGTGCTGCTGTTATATTTTCCCGCCATAATGACAGGTCACGCGTTTACTGTTCCTCCCCTAGTCGCGTGCTAATGATGATAGTAACGGTTCCTTCTTTCATTAGACTTTTTACCTATTTGAAATTTTAATTTCTGTTTCAGTATTAATTTTAATCAAGTTCTTTTTAGACGATTATTTTTATTCCAGCTTTTAATTGTTAAAATGTTTATTTACCATTTAACTTGTTTTGTTGTATGTTTACAAAGTTCAGTACTCTCAAAAGATATCAACAAACTGGATGAGATCCATACAGATCGAAGAGAATGAGCAATTGCTGTCACCTTCTAACACAAAGATCTTCCTCTCTGTATTATAAGTGCTACTACTTGATGATATATAGTGTTAGCAATATATTCACATGTATGCAGTAACATGTCTAAATAGCAAATATACAATTTTATTTATGGAAAATACAAAAATGTAAAGTTTGGCAATAAAACAGTTTTAATTGGAATTGTATTAAATGATACATTTAAAGTAGAGACAATGTTAGGTATTTGTAATACAGAGTAGTTAGTTTGTGGTCAATAGAATTGGGTGTGGCCAAATGATGTTGTACTCAACTGCTGTTTGTTAGAGGTTATCTTCTAGACTAAATGAACCAGTACAGTAGTGGTAGGATTTGTCACCAGTGTAATGAGAATAAATATGATAAGTCATGTTACAATAAGTATTGGTCACATGATGACATAGAGGACACTGGAAAGTATCTAGTTTTTAAGGGATAATGATTGTTGAGATGATCAGTTAATATAGTTGAGTTAATACATATCTTCTTATAGCTACTTACAAGATAACAGAGTTTTGTGTTAGATGACTTATTTAGTGAGGACCACACGTAGTGTATAGGATATAAAAATTAATTAGAGCTACACCTACTACTTAAGAGTATTAATAGCTATATAACTTGTGACAATGAATAGATAATAACTCAATGGAGTGTCCAGATACTTTGTTACAACAATTTTATTGATTATGTAGTCATTAAATGAGTTCATACTACTTTCATCCATAATCATCATTTATAATTTTTTTCAAAAATTATAATTAATTTCAACAAAATTAATAGGACCAGTCTACATGAAATATTAAAAATACACAAAGCTTTGATCTTCAGAGAACAGTGCAATTAGTCTTTTAAATTTTGGATTACCTTTATTCCATTCCAGTGTCCTCGATGTTACTTACCATCACCATGACAACCATATCTCCCAGCATGAGTCACTGCATCATTTTTATATCATAATTGTCTCACGTACATAAGGAATTAACTTCATACCAATCTCATCTCTATCTTCTGCTGTAGTATACACACATATCACTTTTATATTTGGGTCTGAAGAATTTGGGTTGACTTTCCTTTTAGTGGCAGTAGCCAGTAGTTCCTAGTTGACCAGATACCCACAGCCTGAGATTTATTTGTCTCCAGATCTGATCAATACAGGAGATGTGTTTGACAATCAACCATTTGTCTAATGTTGGTCCTTTGGCATAATGGCATTGTAGTGAGCTGGACTATTGATACAAATCCGGTAATTAAGTTTAGTTATAAATAGAGGAAGTTGTTGTAATTAACATTTATAGGAAGTTGGAGGTGTGTTCGCATTGCCACATTGAACTTTAGGGTCAAAGATGCCTCAAGAAGAGAAAATCATGTGCTTGTTTGATATTGATGGAACACTGACTCCTTCAAGACAGGTAAGACAGCTCCATTAATAAACATGCACTTAATTTAATTATAATAAATTTTATTAGTAATTAATGCCTTTAATAGCCTAACTGCTTATATAGAGTTTATATTGCATGACCCACAGTATCCAGTTACTGTTACAGTATTCATATGTAATGTCATCATATTGGATTATGAATTAAAAATTTTGATTTTGAGTGGCTTCTTTTAATTTTATAAATGGCTGCAGAAGAGAGACTTATAATGTGTCTGTTTGATCTTGATGGAACTGTGGCTCCTATGGACTGTAATGTATGGCTAACTGTTCTTTACAATTTATTAATTGTAGATGGTATTAATTAAGACAGGGGCTTGTTATGAATTGTGGCTAAATGTATAGTCTACCTAGAACAAGAGGAGGAAAGCATGTATTAAATTGCACACTAACATCGTTTTTTACATGCAGAAATAAAGGAGTGGCTTATCCGTCATGACACGAGCATTGTAATTGGATTATACGAGATTTTATTTATTTATTATCACTTGTTTATTATGTATAGACTGGAATATATCTGATTGTGTTTTGTATTTCTTGTTTTAATTCTTTTTATTCTTTTCATTCTTCCTCTTTCTCTCTCTCTCTCTCAGGTGATCACACCAGAAATGTCTAAGTCTAGGATATTAAAATAATCACTAGCTGATGACCTATAGTAGCAATTATCATTAATGCAATATGCAATAACAGCTTCACTGGCCTGTCAAACACTTGGATACACCCTTCTTCATGAAGTCCAAGTTTGTAACTGATATTGTTACTACTGCATTCTCCTGTAAAACATTTATAGTTCTGTGTCTGCATGTAATCTTAACTCACCAGTCATATCTCTCTTCTACACTATAACATTGTAATAAAAGTAAAGAATTTATAAAGAACACTATCTGAGAAGAGGTGGACTCCATCACCATGTGGCCATGTGGTTAAATTAATAATATTCATTGATAATATATATTGATAATATTCATTTCATTAAATTAAAATTACTTCGTTTCATACTAGCACTGTGTTATGATCACCTTAAATTAATATTACAATTGTAATATTAATTTAAGGTAATGTAATAGTGTTCTGAAAAGAAAACTGGGTAGTATATATTAACCTGAATGAATGAATTTGTGATAAACACTGGTATAAGATTTCATTATATGAACAGTTCATAAATGTGGTGGAATGCAACTATCATCATAGTGGGTTCTAAGCTGATAACAAATTAGTAAAATCATATTTAAAATTGAAAGTAGTTCAGATTATATTATCAACTTGTACGTCTCTCGTGTAAAAATAAGGTTGACTAAGATTTAAGATTCAGTAGTTGTAATTCTTGATAATGGATGGTTGCTAACAATCTTTGAACTAAACTGAAAATAGCTCAACAAAATTATTTTGTATCACTTGAAATAACATCTCTTCTCTTAGCCCCACCCATATTGAATGAGCTACACCCACTCACTTTAACTTCTGCAAGAAACATTGCCAGTCCCTCTCTATTTTTCTAACAAAGACTACAGCTATTATAAGCTATTGGTGAAAATATTACGCTCTCAGTTTCTATATTCACTGTTTTTTATAGATCAGGATGTGTCTATGGTATTGCTACTTTTAACATGTGTGGTAAATGAGGGACTATCAAGTTTATATCTAATAACAACATGAACATTACAGTGAGACATATTAATATACAATAACTATTGTGACCCCATTTGAGAAAACTACATTTGTTGTGCTCAAATTTCTGAATGAAAAGTTACATATACATGATTATTATGCAGCCATTTGTATAGGATCTTTTGGTATCCATTGATTGTCTCCTCACATACTGACTTTTATAAACATCCTGTACCAAATGGTCACATAGCAATATTAATTACATATACAACTGTTCATTTGAATTTTTTCAGCGTAACAAGTATGGTTTTTTTCCAAATCAATGTAAAATAATAGGCCTAATATAATCTAATCTTATGAAGTAATCAATTGTATTCAAATTAAGGTTAATATTCAACAGACAAGCATGTATCATCACTGGCATATTCACTATCTTCCAGTTGACACCTCACTTCCACCTCAATTATGATCAGTGCTAATTTAGTTGATCATTTAAAATCAAGCCTAGTATGCATATGACATATTTGTCAGACCCCCTATTAAATGTTCCCTAGCCCCCAGGGCACAAGATTTGTCTATACCCTCAGGGAGTTAACTAGTTACTTAGTAAAAAATGTGTGCTTAAATTAGTAACATGCAGCATGTGTTACTATTTTTAGGTTTTAGGCAGGCTTTATAAGGGTCAACTGATATGTAGTCTTGTGAGTGTTTACACTCAGAACAACCAATCACATGTCTCCTTGGAATCTTGTCTTAGAAGATCCAATTAGTGACTGAGACTGAAACAGTTCCACTGTATTCATAGGCATAAACATCTCTTCACAGGAAAATAAATTGAATACATTCATTGTTTTTATGTAAAAATGTATTGGTTTTTTGTGTAATCACAATTGTATATATACCTACAAAAATGTGCCATGTATTTTTTAGGTGTCAGACATATACATGATATATTACATATTTTGTACAACAATTGTAACATTGTTGTAATATATACATTATTAATACCACTGTCGTTATGCAATGTATATATTACAATTCCTTTTATAACAATTATAACATTGTTGGAATATCTACATTATTAATACAATTGTTGTTTATACAATGTATATATTACAATTCCTTTTGTCATCATTGTAAAATTATCTTAAATATTTCATCCATATTATCACTGCCTTTATGCCATTGTATTAATGTTGTACATTTTCACATGGTGTATTTGTAATTAATATATAAAACAAAAAACCCAACAGTTTATATACATGAATAATATGACTATAATATTGTAAAAAACCTTGCAAATGACAACAATTTATGTAATATAATCACATTACAACGTTATTTATTAGATTATAAACCACTTTCGGCCATATAGATGATGGATAATTGAGACGGTCAATCTCTTTAACTGTTGATGTTGTTATAGATATATGGATGGTTTTCAAAATAGCTAATACACTAGCCAAAGTTAGTTAGTCTTGCAAGCCAGAAGCAACCTCTATGCCCGTGAGACTAATTAATCTGGTTAGTACATTAACTTTGTGATGTTTCACAAGTGCTTGTAATGAATTTAAAAGCTAATTAAAGATTGACAATAAGATTTTTCTGATGACCATTACTCAGTTTTGCTTATTAATTAAATATGCAAATTTATGGTGGCCTTGACAGGGACAATCATCATACTAGGACTAGATGTTTGACAGACACAGTCCAAGAACAGGATGTAATGATAATAAGACTATAATTGTACAAATCATCCTAACATATAGGATGCTTTTATGGTGACTTTGTTGCTATAAAATAACATTTGTTTTTAAAGAAGCGATGAGATGGCTGCTAAACTTCAATTAGTCACGCTGATATTGTAGTGTGAGGTATACATTTATTGGTTGCCATTGTGGCCAGGCAATGCCTGTGTATCACTGGTAACATCATGCAAAATTATGTGTTAAACTAAAATAGATCTAGCAATTTAATAATATTGTCTCATGTTATTATATCAATTTTTGTACTTAAAAATTACAGAAACACTCCTAATTATAAGTTGTTATAAGTTGGGTACACAATGAGAACTATGTTATTTATAGTTTCAGTATATTGTTGTAAGAACTATTTATTCTGGGCTGACTATGGTATATACTCAAACGATATTGGTATAAAGAGGTCCTTATTAAATGGCAGCGATGTCTATAAACTTGTCAGTATAGACTTGATAACTCCAAGTAATAATTATGATATGTATTAGTTAAAGCACCAACACAGTGATATTTTACACTCTTGAGCATCTTGATCACACCACTTGTGCAATATATTCCTAATATGGCATATAAAGCATTGTTGGTGACTTTGATATGCCCACACCCATTATATTATACATGATATTAACTAATTCTACTATTAATTTATTTCCATAGCATCGGTAGCTATTGACTGGATTAACAATAAATCTATTGGACTGATGAAAATGCTTCAAGAATTGAAGTAGCTGAGCTCTCTGGTAGTAACCGTAAAGTGTTATTTGATACCAATATGCAACATCCTAGAGATTTGGTAGTTGACCCAACAACAAGGTATTGTGATTAGTAGTATTAGATATTATTAACCAATGTAAACTACATACACTGTTAAACTGCTTGGTTATTTAATTATTAAATTATTATTCCATCACTACCTTTCTGAGTTCTTGTCATTGCTAATTGAACCAAACTCTCCAACTTACTATTATACATATATTTCCTTAAGTTAAATAATGTTGTATAATTATATGCAACATAATGATAAGGATTAGATAAATTTAACCTATATAACACTACCTTTTGTCTAGATATATTTATTGGATTGATTGGGGTACAGAGACTATTGAAAAGGCTTCCATGGATGGTACATCTAGAAAAGTATTACACAATACCAATCTCTATGACCCTGTCTCACTTACCATTGATTATCAGTTGCAGACACTTTATTGGATTGACAGTACATTGGAAAAGATGGAAAAATCAACTGTTAATGGATCTAATAGACAAACATTACTGAGTACACAAACTGTATTGGATAATGCAGGAGAAATGACACTTCTTGGTACACTCTATATTGGGCTGAAAGAGTCAGAAGAGCTCTGTATTCCACTAATATTAATAGCCCACAAAACTATCAATTATTAGTGTCTGGTTTGCTATATGAAGCATATGGATTAAAGGTTGTACATCCTCTTCGTCAACCTCAAGGTACAGTCTAAAATAACACCAATAAAATTATGCATTAATTTCTTTTAATTTGAATGGCATCTTGATAATACCATAACAGCTGCCCATATAACTTTGTGTATACTATTTGTATATTATATCATCATAGGAGAATATATATATGGAATGATGTTTATGACAAAACTACTATTATTAGTGATAAAATAAGCTTCATTGCATCTAAGTAAGCTATATTTTATCATACTGTTTCCAAATCCCTACACTCTTAAGCATAAAGTTTAGGGCTAATATGACTGTGATATTTCATTCCAAATGGTATTCTAGGAATGAGGCTGAGTAAGCCACAATAAGAGTAGTAAAACATTTATGCATAAAGCACTATTCACTGCAAAAATGTAGTGAACTTCACCTCAGGCTAGTGTATAAACTTGGCGTTTGACTAAATGTCACTTTTGATTTTTGCTGTGTTGTATTGGTGTACTGTAGCAATGGTTCTCATCAATTGTATACCGTTTGCCTGTTGCCATTTGATTACAAAGCTTAAATGGCAATAATATAATCTATAGAAGTGATTATTTCAGGAAAAATGACCATACAAATTTAACCTCAGGATCACCCCCACATTAATAGTTATTATACAGGTTGTATATGCAAAATGTAAACATAACACTATTTTGTTTACTAATATACTATAAAATTTATGATTATGTAGCTATATAAGCAATAATATATTAATAATGAAATCAATATTATGCTTACTTTTTTTGACAAAAGTAAGTTTGCAAATCGCAACCTATATAAACGGTATAAAAATAATGGTTATATCAAGCAGTCATGTTTTAACAATAATATATATATATATATATATATATATATATATATATATATATTGCATTTCCCTAGTAGCTATATGACCTTGTAATTTCCTGGGATTTACCTCTATTGGAATCCAATATAGTATAACTTAATTACTACTGGTACTATATATGTGCTAGTTCATGAAGTGTATGGTAATTTGTAAATATTTGGACCAGAGACCTAATTACCACTTATGTTTTACTCTACTTTGGTATAGCCACAAATCCATGTAAAGTTAACAATGGTAGCTGTCAACAACTCTGTCTACTCAGTGCTACTTCACTTAATGGTTATACATGTAGATGTGCCAATGGATTTTTACCTAGTGCTCAAGGAAGCTCACAATGTACAGGTAAACTTTTAACATATAGCATCTAAGAATATTATAAAGCATGCTAAGATTTTAGAACTAGCTGTCAAATTAAATTAACCTCAATCATTTAATAGAAAGTTAAGTTCTAAATAATTATATCACTGGTCAAAACAATCACAAAACATTAGATGAGTGTATCTATACTCTATAGTATATATATTTGATCTTTATATCATTTATATTACATCTACACAGCTGCTCTATTTATCCAGTAGCATTTTGTATTTCTGGTATTAATTATTGTAGTTCATGGAAGGTGAGTTCGTTTTCTAAAATTCATCATTTAAAAAACATTAATTTTATAGAGTACATTAAGTGATGTCAAGCTTCTTAAGGTTGGTCTGGCTATGATCAATGGAGTGCGATCACTATGTAATCAGTGTGGTAACGATTTCTCCTCTGGTAACCTACTCTCTACAGCATATAGCTCTTTTACTTGTCAATCCAATAGCAACAGTCTAGTCCAATATAATGGATATATTTTTGGATATTCTCTCACCAATAATACCCCTTTATTAGATGCTATTAACCAGTGGACCAGTTCTATGCCTACAATTAATGTTTTTCGAGACAGTTTTCAAGTGGGATCTAACTGTAGTGACTTCCCTGGTATTAGCACAGAAGTTATTGCTGGTATTTCTGTAGCAGCAACAGTAGCCGTGGTCATTCTTTGCACTTTATGTTGTTGCTGTTGTTATATTGTTTATCGCTATTTTTCATCAAAGAATACCAGTGTGGTACCTCAGCCTAGGAGACAAAATGGTCCAACATCTGTAGTATTACATACTAATTCTTGCGTCAAAACCACAGAAAGTACCTTCTCCCATCGTAAGTGTATAGAATGATTCAGAAAATATATATATATAGCTAATAAAGACCACAATTAATACTGAATACAATAGTTATCTTATGTTCTTATTTTAGATCTTTTGTTGCTATGAGAGAGACTGAATTTTAGGAGACTTCAGAAGGAACAAAGGTAGCTGTTCAGAAAGACACTGTTGTTGATCCTGTGACACGACAAGCTGTTCAAAAAGAAACAGTGATTGCTCAAAGAGGAGGAGCAAACAGTAGTGGGGACAAGAGAGTGAAAAGGGTTTCCACTTCTTTAATGTGTACTAGCTTACTAAATATACAATGGTGTATATGACATTTATTCTTTTCTGATATATATATACGAATCATGACAATTGTGTTTTATTAAAAGTTGTGTACTAAATAATCTTAAAACATATAACAATTAGAATCGGGACTTATAAAACTTTAACTTTGTTTGGTATTTTATTTGGCTACTGGAAAAATTACATGACCATAAAAAGTGACATTCACCATATACAATATCTACTGGCATGAAAGATACAATGACAATGGAATATACAACATATATTGAAATATGTCTACTTTTGATAAAACATAATTATTTTATTCTTGTTGGGAGCAATTGATCTTTAAATGATTTGAAAATACAAATCAATTGCAAACTATTGTTTTGAATAGACATTTATAATCACTGAGTTGAACATGATGCAATTACAAAAACACATTCTCAATCTAGGCGTTTCCTAATATATGGCAATGCACATAGAACTCATGGCAATTGCTACTATGTTGTTCTTAACCATGTGCATGTAGTAGTACTTAAATACTAAAGGTATTCAAACACTGAAGCCTATAGCCCAATTTGATGCAGTTAAGGAGATGAATGTTACCCCAAGGAATTTGCAAGTGGAGGAAAGAATGATATGATGTATAACTTCTACGAAAAGCTTCATTAAAAATTAGCCAAGAGATATATAAGTTGGTGTTTTTTAGAAGAGAAAAGACTGTTCCATGAAGTAGAGCAAAAACGGAAAGTTACTTGAAGAATTTGGATCATAACTATCTATCCAACTTTCCCTTGCAGATGGGTTTGGAATTTTTTGTAGTTGTAACTACAACAAGTGTGTCATTTTGCATTAAATTAGATTCCCACAATGACGCTAGTCTAGCAAATGACAGTTAATGCTGAAGAGTTCAAGAGTTATAAAAATTACAGCCTCATTCTTATGGAAATCCATTTTAAATTTTATTCCTTGCATCTGAAACATAAATGAATCAATTAATTGGGTAATGTTATTTTTAGTATTTGAAGTATCAAATGTCACTGATTGTTCCAGCATTAGATTTGTTAGTGTGGAACATTCTATGCAGTTTGTCCTTGTTGCTTTTTTTTTGGATCTTCTCTTTGTTCAGTGTCAGTTACTCTCCAATAATTAATGTTGTTAGCAACAAAGTTGATACAACAAGTGCTGACAAATAAATCAAAAGATAATTAGTGTGAAAATTTTAGGGACAATTATAATTTATTCAAAACCTTAAATAATGCTTACAATAGAATTACAACAACAAAATCTATACAGCCAATTTGTCATAGGTAATAATAGACTGCATTAAACTATCTACTTTCAGACTTATTAATATGATTAACAGCTGACATTATAGTTAATAAGCCACTCCCTTATATATATAAACCATTGATAACTCTCAAAATTGCTTACCTATACTTGCATACATTATTGGATGTTAATAATGTAAGCTCTTTTTACTGTAAAACTCTACCTTGCAAATACACAACAAAGCACTAGTACACGCAATAACAATTATAATCTTCTAATCTCTTTACATCTATATTTTCATTCTTCATGATGGTATATTCTAGCTATCACCTTTTGTTTACTATATACACTGGAACATTAAACACTCATAGTATAAACCATGACACCCTTAATGCACTTTTTCTGACACCTTGTATGCCTGACACCCACTGTGCTGAGTTAACATTTTCGATTTCCTTTTTAACAGTGCAGTGATTAGTTATCCCTTTGTGTGAAGTTTAGTTTGTATAGTAGAGTCCATGCAATGAAGCAAACAACATTCAGTACTGCCTCTAGATAGTGAGTACACAAATTATGCAGTTAGATAATCAAAACAATTTATGTTTCTTAATAATTTTCAATGTTTTTGGAGGGATGTATGTATTACTCCTGAAAGGATATAGTGTACATATACAGAATTTCTCTTATATTATTATAATTTTCCATAGTGACAGCCCATATACACAATGACACAGCATAGGTAGCTACTACAGATTACACAGTGACAATCCAGTGTACAAACAGGCCTAGCAATCCAATTAAGTTTTGTTTGATATTTAATGTAATAGACATTTTACTTTTTCAAGCAAATGTGTACAATTTAGGAATGTGAATTTGATGTTTAAGCAATATTTTGCAAACATACCTATAAAAATCACCATACAGAAAAAGTACATAGATTAGAGTATAATGTTTACATCTAAAATAATAGTGGTATTATAATATATATATATATATATATATATGTATATATATATATATATATATATTAGTATACATCACATTTTTAAACATATCAATTTGTTATCCATGATTAAGTTATAGTTATGTAATGGTAATAGGACACCAAAAATGATCTACAATGTACATACACACATAATGGTTTCCTTATTCAACTAGTTGATTAGTTAATTGTCTTGACTCATGGGACTCTAATTGTTTATAGCACTGTACAATTAAACATCTATAACATGGATTCTAATTAAATTTAATTCCATATAGTTATGGCTATATACTAGAGAGCTAATGTATGCTAGTACATTAAGTGTATAAGCATTACATCTAATGGTGTTTTCTTAGTAAGTACTTGCATATAACTAGTTTTAGTGTGAAAACATCTATGTATACACATCTCTAGGAATCCATGTTTTCCAAACTCAGTAAATGTACTAAATAACCTGCTAATATACAGTATCATATACAAAGTCATAGTTATGTGTGAAACTCCACATAACAAATTCATTGTGTTAAAAAGTGACATATCACTTTTAGCAGCGATATAATACTAAACTTATGACTTGTACGTAATGACATAATTATAATATAAAAACATCATCACACACATCGTTACGTATAATATGAGCGAGTGTACACACATCAAAGTTGTACTTTTCATTGCTAATATGATTTCATTCATAGCACTACACTATGACAGGAAAAATCTACTGGGACCATTAAAATATATTCATGTGAGACTGTACGAAAGCCAAAGTTTTCAATTCATCACGAACTCAGCCACCCCACTTGCTTACAACAGAAAATAGCTGTTATTGTGGCATGTGTCAAAAATGTAACTGTAATCTTATACAAGTCGCAGACAAATCAGATTGGAACGCGCGTCTGAATACTCCAAGAGGCACTTTTTCCCGTACGTCTTAGGCTACGCGAGACTAACCCCACCACAAGATGGACTATCGAGTTTTACACATATGCTCTGACGCTTATTAAAATGGTTTTCTTCCTATCCTACTGGAGCCCCCAAACTACTGCATGTAGTACACTTCAGGCCTAATCATGGAGTAAATTTACCTTTAACCTCATGTCAGTTTTAGTCCATTTTATTTACTTGATCTGTCAGAGTTTTGCTGTGGCCTCTTCCTTTGTTTACAATCCAGGTCAAACATGACAGATGTGAGTCAAAGTGTACAAATGTGATCTAATATACGTGTCTTTATTTACAGTAAGACTTCATTCAAGTTGCAGGAAACAGTTTGCCATTTAAAGGATTTCATTATACAAGCGGGAATTCTGTCTATAATGTGAACAAAATTGTTGCATTTGGAGTTTCTCAGATCTACCCAATGGAACAAATTACATTAGTTGTTCCGTATCTAACACAGTAGTAAGTAAAAACTTGTACGAGAAATATGTCATTCCTAATAATTATAGGGAACTATAACACATTAATAATACAAACAGAGATAACTTTTATTCACTGACATTTACTGGACCAGCTCCATCAGTAAATAGTGGACCAGTAGAGATTTCGGTATATATTTACAATTACATATTAACCTTGAAAATAAACCTTCATTTTATATAGTTATAACTTTGTTGTTCAATCATACAATGTGTTTTTGGAGTGGGAAACAATCTGAGATACTTCAAGAGAGTATGTTGCAAAACAAATTACTATTCAATAGTTCCAAGTTATTAAATGTTACATTGTATTTTAGCTACTAATGGTTATTTGATAATTGGAAATCAGGCTGATATAAAAACTGCAAACCTAGATGGAATTAATTTACGTACACTGACAAATAGTCCAACTAATGCTATTGGTGTAGAGCTTTGACTTCAGGTTATGAAAATATATTATATAATCTGTATTATTTTATAAATAACTTTTATCAGGGAAAGAACTATTTATTCTGGGCTGGACTTGGTTTACTCTCAAATGATATAAGTATAAAAGGTCCTTACTAGATGGCAGTGATGTCTTCTTACACTTGTCAGTGTCGACTTTGATAACTCCAAGTAATAATAATATGTATTAAAGCACTGATCAAGTGATATATTTCAATCTGGTGTGGTCTTATGCTCTCATGATGTATCATCGTCTTGACCACACTACTCATGCGAACATATTCTATATTATAGTACCGAGAACATAGAAACAGTGCGTTAAATGATTTATGATGAGCTTGGACATATCATGGTGCTTAATGAAGCTACAGAAAAGTGTGAAAATTTTTTAATTGTTCATGATAACTGTAAATGCTGTAAAAACAGTTTAGTCACAAAAATAACCTGCGCGTACAGCATTATATGAGTTTTTCATATCAGTGCAGCTGTCCCAATAGTAGTATAATGAGCATTGTTGGTGCCTTTGATACACCCACGCATCATATCTATATACATATCATAATATTAGCTAAGTGCCTCTACTGAACATTATTTCTATAGCATCAGTAGACTGTTGACTCGTGATTAACAGCAAAATTTATTGGACTGACTCGAAAATGCTTCAAGATTGAATAGCTGAGCTCTCTGGAGTACCGTTAAGTGTTATTTGATACCATATATGCAACATCCTAGAGATCTGACAATTGAACCCAACCAACAAGGTATTTTGGGATTAGTAATATAAAGAATATCACCCAACTTCATAAGCTATATATACTGTTAAATACTTGGTTATTATTAGTGATAGTAGCACTATCTCTTTCTAGATATATTATGGATTGGATTTGATTAGGGTACAGAGGCTAGCGAAAAGGCTTCCATGGATGGTACATCTAGGAAAAGTATTACACAATACCCAGTCACTATGATCCTGTCTCAATTACCATTGATTATCAGTCGCAGACACTTTATTGGATTGGATGAGTACATTGAAAAAAGATGGAAAAAATCAACTGTTAATGGAATATAATAGAAAAACATTACTGGTACACAAAAACTGTATTGGATAATGCAGGAGAAATGGACAACCTTCTTGGTAATACGCTATACTGGCGCTGAAAAGAGTGAGAAGAGGCCCTGTATTTCCAGAAATATTAATAGCCCACAAAACTATCCAATTAGTAGTGTCTGGTATACTAATGAGGCATCCAATGGATTAAAGGTTGTACATCCTCTTCGTCAACCTCAAGGTACAGTCTAATATAGCACCCATAAAATCACATATTAAGATGATTTTCTTCTATATAATATGAATAGCATCGATTAATATACCATAACAGCTACTCTGTATGACGTAATGTATCCTATTGTATATTGTGTCATCATTGGATAATATATATAGGATGATGGTTATGATTATTACAGTGTTAAATAAGCTTCATGTTATCTAAGTAAGCTTGTGATCACAATGTTTCCTAAATCCTAAATTAAAAGCATAAGGTTAATACAGGAACTGTGCTATTATTGCTTGTTACAATTGGTGTTCTATTATAAAAACATAAGATAAGCCTGAGTGTGCCCCATAAAGGTTGATATTTTAGGAAGTTAGATGTGTACACGAGTGCCTTCATTGCAAAAAATGAAAAACAGTAACATTTCACCTCCCTTTAGTCAACAAACTTTGGCATCTGCACTGATAAATGTTACTCTTTTATTTTTGCTATGTGTATGATGTATGACAGTTTGTTGGCAATGTAAATTAATGGCCTTGTCACTTGCTGGTGTGGTAAAAGTTACTTATGATAAAGCTAGGAGTGGAGCAGAAGGGAAAGATGAGGACTTAAGAGAAGATTACTTTAAGTATAAACAACACAAGTTTTACATTTTTATCGTAGTGTCCTTTAAGTAGGAGAATCAGTGTTACACTGCGGTATCCTACTGTACCAATGGCTTCTCACTCATTTGTACACTTGTCTGTTGCTATTCACCTGTGTAAAAGCTTCACATGATAATAATATAATGAAAAAGTATAATTCTATAAAATGATTATACTCAGCAAAATGACAATTACACAGTTGACATTCTGGATGTTCCCCGCATACTTTTTGTTTTTATAATATTATATATGACCTAGTAATTTCCTGAGGATTTTACCCTAGATCAATATCTATTGGAAACGAATATAGTAAAACTAGTTAATACTGGTTACTATATGTGCAGTTCATGAAGTGTATGGGTAAATTTGTCACCGAAATATGGCAAAACGCAGAAACCTTATTATCCTCTTAGATATTTCTCTACTTGGTATAGCCACAAATCCATGCAAGCTTAACTACTGTGTGGCTGTCAAAAACTTCTATCTTGGAACTCGAATTCCCTATTTTTCTCACTTTTTAAAAATTATAAATTCCCTCACTTCGCTCGTTCTGATTTAATGTTATCATTTTCAAAAAACATTTAATTCCCTTGGTGTCCCTTTCTCGCCTTCCTTTCCTTTTCTTTTCCCCCTTTCCCCCTTATTGTACCCCATCATTAAACATTTACATTTTTAAGTATCCTTAAACACAAATAACCAACCTTAATTTCCATTTATCCTGGTTCCATATTACGTATTTTCTTCCGTAAATATTACCGTCATTTATGATTTCTAACAATACTTATCTCTCTCTTGCACCCACCCCCAACTCGACTTTTCCACACAATCTAATTTGGCAATTGTTCCCCTTTTCTTGTCCTTTACATCTTTCTTAAAAACCACTTAGTCGCTCTCCTGCCGGTCTTCTTCGTCTTCTTCCTTCAACCTCTTTCCTCTATTTTTAATTTTTATTTTAATTTTATTTGGGCTATTCAGCCATACCTATCACACACTCATACAATCCCTATTACATCATCTCTCCTGCCGCCTGGCGCCTAACAAATTGTTTTTAAATATCCAAGCGCCCAGGTGGCGGGGAGGAGCTCTGTCTTCTATGGTGCGTGTGTGTGTGCTGTGTGTGTGGGTGTGTTGGTGGTCCCTTTTCACTTCCTCTGTCTCCTCTTCACTCTCTATCCATTCAGTTCATAACTGCTTTGTTCTTTACTTCATGAGCGCACTGTGCAGAAGGTGAGTTTCCTCTCCATCCTCCTCTCATTAATTCTTTAGCAATCCATTTTGTTTTTGTACAATACCTCTCTCTTTCTTTCTCTATGTCTCTACTTTTAGTGCTGGATCTTGGGAGCTTTCAAACTACTGAAACGTCCTTTTTTAATTTTTTTTTTTTATTTTCTTTCATTGTAATTTTTTCTTCCTTTTTTTTTGTAATGTTTTTCATTTTTTCTTTATACTTTTATATATTGTTTTTAATTACTTTCTCAAAAATATATTTTCAACAAAATTTGTCCAAGTCAATATCTTAATTTCAGTATAGTTTATCATTTTTTTTTCACTACAATTTTGACCAAGTCCAATTATCTTACTTTCTGGTTATATTTAAGTTGATCATTTGAAACTTTGTGAAATTCGAAAAGTGACATTCTAGATTTAATATAACTTTGAAAATTGCATTATTTTAGAATTCAATTTATCTTAGTTACTAAGCACTACAATCATACTGAATTTTATAATCTTTTACAAACTATTTCTTACTAATTTTAGCAGTTCTTTAGTCATATTACCCCCCCCTCCTACTATTTTTTCAACAAAAAGACTAATTAATTATTTATTAAAATCTTTTTATAATTAATTTTAAAAGTTTTTTATAAAGTGTTTTGTATTCTTGTAGCGTTTTTTTTGTTGTACCGTGTGCTGCTGTTATATTTTCCCCCTCATGACAAGGTCACTCTTTTACTGTTCCTCCCTACCGCGTGCTATGATGATAGTAACGGTTCCTTCTTTCATTAGACTTTTTACCTATTTGAAATTTTTAATCTGTTTCAGTATAATTTTTATCAAGTTCTTTTAGACTGCTTATTTTTAGCCGCTTTTAATTGTACAAATGTTTTTTACATTTAACTTGTTCTGTTGTATGTTTTAACACAATTCCAGTACCTCAAATAATCAACAACTGGATAGATTCCCTACAGATTCGAAGGATGAGCAATTGCTGTCACCTCTAACACAAAGATCTTCCTCTCTGTATTATAAGTTGCTACGACTTGATGGATATAGTGTTGCAATATATTTCACATGTATGCATAACATGTCTAAATAGCCAAATATACAATTTTATTTATGTAAATACAAAAATGTAAAGTTTGCAATTAAAACGTTTTTAATTTAATTGGTATTAAATGATACATTAAAGTAGAACATGTTTAGGTATTTGTAATACTAGAGTGTATTTTGTGGTCAATAGAATTGTGTTGCCAAATGATGTTGTACTCAAACTGTCTGTTTGTTAGAGGTTTTATCTTCTAGACTAAATGAACCAGTACAGTAGTTGTAGGATTTGTCACCATGTCATGAGAATAATATGATAATCAGTTACAATAGTTTGGTACAGATGAACATAGAGGACACTGGAAAGTATCTAGTTTTTAAGGATAATGATTGTTGATATGATCATTATAAGTTTGCGTTAATACATATCTTCTTATAGCTACTTCAATATAACAGAGTTTTGTTTATATTCTTATTTAGTGAGACCACACGTAGTGTATAGGATATAAAAATTAATTAAGCTACACTACTACTTAAGAGTATTAATAGCTATATACTTGGTGACAAGAATAGTAATAACTCAGGAGTGTCCAGATCTTGTTACAACAATTTTATGATTATGTAGTCATTAATGTTTCAACACTTGTCATCCATAATCATCATTTAATAATTTTTTTCTAAAAATTTATATTAATTTCAACAAATTATAGACCAGTCCTACATGAAATATTAAAAATACACACCGCTTTGATCTTCAGAGAACAGTGCAATTAGTCTTTTAAATTGTGGATTACTTTATTCCAGTCCATTTCCTCGATTTATTACCATCCCATGAAACCGATATCTCCCATCATGAGTCACTGCATCATTTATATCAAGTGTCTCCACGACATAAGGATTAACTTCATACCCTCTCATCTCTATCTCTGCTGTATATAACACATATCACTTTTGATATTGGGTCTGAAGATTGGGTTGACTTCCTTTTAAGTGGCAGTAGCCAGTAGTCCTAGTTGACGCATATAACACAGCCTGAGTTCTTTGTCTCCAGATCTGATCAATACAGGAGATTGTTGACAATCACCTTTGTCTAATGTTGGTCCTTTGGCATATTGTCATTGTAAAATGAGGCTGCTATTGATACCAAATTCCGTTAATAAGTCTTAGTATAAGTAGAGGAAGTTTTGTAATTAACATTTATGGACGTTGTGGTGTGTTCGCAATTGCCACTTGAACTTTAGGGTCAAAGATTCCTCAAGAACGAGAAATCATGTGCTTGTTGATATTGATGGAACACTACTCCTTCAAGACGGTAAGACAGCTCATTAATAAACATGCCTTAGTAATTATAATATTTTTATTGTAATTAATGCCTTTAATAGGCCTAACTGCTTATAATCGGTTTATATGGCGACACATTAATATTACTGTTACAGTATTCGATTTAATGTCATCATATGGATTATGAATTAAAAATTTTGATTTTGAGTGGCTTCTTTTAATTTTATAAATGCCTGAGAAGAGAGACTTATACTGTGTCTGTTTGATCTTGATGAACTTGGTCTCCTATGGACTGTATGTCTTTCTAACTTTTCTTTACACATTATTATTGTAATGGTATTATAACAGGGGCTTGTTATGTTGTGCTAAATTATAGTCTCCTAACCAGAGGAATGACAGCATGTATTAAATTGCACCCTCACATCGTTTTTACATGCAGATAAAGAGGGCTTATCCTCATGACACGAGCATGTAATTGGATTATACAGATTTATTTAGTTATATCATTGTTTTATTAGATAACCCCCCCTGGAAATATCTGATTGTTGTTTGATTTCTTGTTTTAATCTTGCTTCTTTTCATCTTCCTCTTTCTCTCTCTCGCTCTCAGGTGATCACACCAGAATGTCCTAATCTAGGATATTAAATAATCACTAGCTGATGACCTATAGTAGCAATTATCATTAATGCAATATGCCATAACCTTCCTGGCTGTCAAACACTGGATACACCCCTTCTTCATGAACCAAATTTGTAACTGATATTGTTACTACTGCCTTCTCCGAAACAGTGTATTTCTGTGTCTGCATGTAATCTTAACTCACCATCATATCTCTTCTACTATAACATTGTAATAAAAATCAGAATTATAAAGAACACTATCTTATAGCGGTGCCTCACACCATGTGGCCATTGTTAAATAATAATATTCATTGATATATATATTGATAATATCATTCATTAAATTACAACATTACTTCGTTTCATACGCCCTGTGTTATGAGCCCTGAAATTATATACATTGTAATATTAATTTAAGAATGTAAATAGTGTTCTGAAAGAAACTGGTAGTATATATTAACCTGAATGAATAATTGTGATAAACACTGGTAATAAGATTGCTTATATGAATAGTTCATATGTGGTGGATGCAACTATCATCATAGTGGTTCAAGCTATAACAAATTAGTAAAATCATATTTAAAACTGAAAGTATTCAGATATTTTTTATCAACTCCTTTTACGTCTCTCGTGTAAAATAAGGTTGATTAAGATTTAAGATTCAGTTATTTGTAATTCTTGATAATGGATGGTTGCTAACAATCTTTGAACAAACTGAAAATAGCTCACCAAATTAGTTGTATCACGTCAAATTACATCTCTTCCTTAGCCTCCCCCATAGTTGAATGAGCTACACCCACTCACTTAACTTCGCAAGAACATTGCCAGTCTCTCTATTTCTAACAAGACTACAGCTATTATAAGCTATTGGTGAAATATTACGCTCTCATTTTCATTTCATGTTTTTTTATGATCAGATGGTGTCTATGTATTGCTCACTTTAACATGTGTGTTAAATGAGACTATCAAGTTTATATCTAATAACAACATGAACATTACAGTGAGACATATTAATAGACCAATAACTATTGGACCCCATTGTAGACCACTACATTGTTTGCGCAATCTGAATGAAAAGTTAATATACATGTTTATTATGTTGCCGGCCATTTGTATAGATCTTTTGTATCCATTGATGTCTCCTCAGATACGACTTTATAAACATATGTACAAATGGTCAATAGCCATATTAATTACATATAGCCAAATGTTCATTTGAATTTTTTCAGCGTCAGTATGGTTTTCCAAATCAATGTAAAATATAGGACTAATATAATCTAATCTATAAGTAATCAATTGATCAATTACGTTAATATTCAACAGACAAGCATTTCCATCACTGGCATATTACACTATCTTCCAGTGTGACCACCTCACCCCACTCATTTATAATCAGTGCTAATTTAGTTTATATTTAATCAAGCCTAGTAATGCATATTACACTTGTCACCCCCAGTAAATGTTTTCCTATCCCCCGCACAAGAGTTGTCTAATACCCTAGGGATTAACTAGTTTACTTAGTAAAAACATGTTTGCGTAATTAAAAGTAACATGCCGCATGTGTTATATTTTTAGTCGTTTAGGCAGGCTTTATAGGGGCAATGATATGTAGTCTTGTGAGTTTTACACTCCGAACACCAATCCATGTCTCCTTGGAATCGTGTCTTAGAAAATCCAATTAGTGTCCTGAGACTGAACAGTTCCCACTGTATTCACAGGCATACACATTCTTCACAGAAACATAATTGATACTTCTTGTTTTTATGTTTAAAAATGTATTAGTGTGGTTTTTTGTGTAATCACAATTGTATAAAGACCTCAAAAATGTGCCATGTTTTTTTAGGTGTCAGACATATACATGATATAACATATTTTGTCACCAATTGTACATTGTGTATATATACATTATTAATACCACTGTCTTATGCAATGGAAATACAATTCCTTTTATACATTTACATTGTTTGGAATATCTACATTATTAATACCTTGTTGTTTATACAATGTATATATTTACCTTCCTTTTGTCCTGATTGTCAATTATCTTAAATATTTCATCATATACATCACTGCCTTTATGCCATGTATTAATGTTTACATATTTCACATGGTGTATTTGTAATTAATTAATAAAACAAAAACCCAACATTTAATATATACATGATAATATGACTATAATATTGTAAACACCTTGCAAATGACAAATTTATGGTAATATAATCACCTTACAACTTTATTATTAGATTAAACCACTTTCGGCCATATGATTATGGATACTTAGACGGTCAATGCTTTTAACTGTTTATGTTGATATAGATATTGGATGGTGTTCAAAAATAGCTAATACACTAGCCCAAAGTTTAGTTAGTCTTGCAAGCGACTAATATTCAGTTATTTATACACCAACACCTTGCTCACAATGCATGTACATTTACTTTAGTTCGGAGTCTGAGTATGAAAATGCTATCTGATAATTGAAGCATTACAAAGACTATATTATCATTAGTTTATGCTTGATTGACACTAATACTTAAACTTTGATTTGTTAATGAGTAATAAATTACAACTTTAATTTTATCGTAACTACTATGCCTCGGAGTCTGAATTTGAAATAAATAGCAAATAATAATTTTGATATTTTATAATATGATATTTGTGAATAAAAAATATTATTTGTATCTTATGGTTAATTTCCTACGTCATTAAAATAATAAAGGAATTTTCCTTGAATAAGTATCAATCATTTTAACCATATAAGGAAAAACTGAGGAAGGTCATTACATTGTATTGCACACATTATAGAATTCATTCGCATGTTTTTTTTTTTTCTCAGCTTTTATACTCTCATTCATGTCCTGTTTGGACATGCTATCTTTTACAACAACCTATTGTAGGAGTCATACTCAAATGATGCTAAAAATTCAGTCATTTATACATGAATCTGATGCCTCTACAAATGCAGCTACTAATTCCTTTGCCTCAAGAGTCTGAAGTGAAAATGATTTGTCATGATAATTAAGGCAGTAACAAGATATACTATTATTTAAACATTAGTTTATGTTATTACATCTTAATATTGATTTGTAATAAGTAAATAAATTTTAATTTAAATTACTAATAATATCTATTTGATAACCTTGACCTATGCTATTGATTATTTTAAACGATGTGTATCTGTGTAAAGTACATATTGTGCATTGATAATATTATTAACTGTAGTCTACTAGTATATTGACTCTTGTTCATGAAAATATCACGGCTAGGCAGCACAACATTGATATATTATATAATACAAATATATTGTATATAGATCTATGTCTACAGAGTGAACATATAACTATTTTGATCACTAAATACTATAGAATGATGGTTCATGTATAGCTAATTGTTTAGAACTATGATATTCTAAGATATTGGTCGGGCTGTATATGAACATTTCTTCCATTTTATGAAATGCAAAAAAGGCTTCAATCATATGAAACTATATGAGTTTGTATGTATAGCATAATGGTTATGAGAATTAAATATATCAATTGTCAGAACTATAATCTATAGGTCACACTACTCTATTCAAGACCAATTTTAGTCTCATATCTAAATGCATTGCAGTAATGCTGAGTGGCATATGACAACAAACTAGATTATCTTAATGTTTTTAATGGATCCTTACAAGTCATCATTAATAATGATATACTCGGATGTCTAGCATCAACATATCGAACAACAACGAACAATGCATGGAACTTGTCAAAATCATATAACAAAAAGGGCCCTAAACCACCTTCTATATTGCTAGCCTGGTATCCTGTGCTCTTGTAATCTTTCTTAGTTGATTGTAATCTGTGGTCAGCATTTGATTTTCAAATGTTGTGTGGGGTACTTCTAGGGTTACCCGTTGAGTCCACATGTTATTTCTAAGTAACTTATATTCAAAGAAAAATTAGACAAGCTGCTATATGATTATATTACCACTAAGGACATAACAGAAGTAGAAACAGCTGACTGTACAGTCTTATATATACACTAATAACTGGTGCTAAAAAAAGTAACACATAATGCCAGAAAGTGATGCTGAATTTGACTTTTAGACTTTGTTAGTTTTCAAATCAGATATCATAGCCCTAGATTAACGTTAAAAATTATAGCTTATCAACTATATACATGCCTACTAATATATAGTTATTTAACCATTTATAGTAGGCATGTACATAGATTGATGTTAAATAACTTTGATTATAAAATGGAGGTTGGTCAGGATTTTCAAATGATTGTAACATTTCTTTCAAACAATGAGCAAGATGAATAATCTACTGATAGCAAAGACATCTCTCAGTATTATGTCTTCGTAATGTGTTCAAGGGAAATATTGTTGGTCATGTGTTTAAGGTTTATATAAGTACTTTGTCTATCGTTGGCCTTTACCAAGTTGTGGCTGTTTTTGTCTACAGTATGGCTGAAAATTTATCAGCTGGGTGATATCCATTATAATGGGAAACACATTACAAGATGCGGCATGCAAAAGCAGTTGGAGCCTTACTCTCAGTATCTTGTATGGGATGACTCTCCTCGTCACAATGTGTTAGTCTTTCATAATTTCTGTCTGGCTGTGTGCTTGAAAAAAACCTTGAGTAAGCAGAAAATAGTCTATGTTTTAGTCATCAGTACTACTCCTGTACTTCAGTTTGGATTCCGTTTGTTAATGATTCATATATGGTTGTAGGAGCATGGTGTTGGATCCGAAATTGGAAAGATGACTGTCCTAGTAACAGGTATACAGCAGGTATTATAGACAATTACACTGTGGTATGGTCCATTATTAATCTCTCTTACTCTCTGCTTAATTGCTTGTGGTTGTGATAGCCTTAGTTTTAATTTGGAGGGGTTTTCTAAGTCAAAAGATGGAAGAGGAAACTTTGATCACAAGGAAATCGGAACAAAGCAGTTTTTAAAACAGCTACTACCATTTACTGGCTTATCCATTATATTCTTTTTATTAGCTCTGCTTCCATTAATTAGTCGACTTTTATGATGCTATATCAAACCAGGTGGTTATAATTTATTCTTAGATCATGCTTTTACTGAGACAACATGGGGATTTTTCTCAGCTTTGGCATTAATTATTCAGTGTACTTCTTGTACGCAAACCACGTCTTCAAAAAGAACATTTGCTGGCATTCATAGGAAGACGGAAGGTGATACAGCGTTTTCTTACCAAGATATACTGTTGCCTCCACAAATGCAATTAGTGAATATCCTAGGCCTCAGGAGTCTGACTTTGATATAAATAGCAAATAAATAACTTTTGTATTTTATAATATGACATTGTGAATATAAAAAACTAATTATCTGTATCTTATGGTTAATTTACTACTGTCATTAAAATAATAAAGGTGACTTTTTCCCTAGCCTTGAACATTGTAATCATTCATTTTACCATATAATGTAAACTGAGGTAGATTATTAACATTGCATTATTACACATTACCCATTATGTAGTGAAATTTCACTTTGCAAAAGGTTGTGTTGAGTTCAAGTAGATCAAGATATTTTCTAATACACTGAATTATCTACTGATGATTATCTCATGATGGCAGACATCTTCCAGTATTGTGTCTGCTAGTGTGGGTGATAGCAAATGGTCCCTGTGTTACAGATTACACAAGTATTTGTCTTTGATTAGAATTTTATCATGTTTTGGTAAACATGATAAAATGGTAAGTTAGGACTTAGTTATACTATATCAATGACAAATTTCATGCCATTTCATACTCTTGTAATGTGATGTCTTCTTTTGTTAGGCTTCTAAAACCAGCTATCCACTAGGCAAACTTGTTGCCAGAAACATAGCAACAAATTTGTTGGCAATAAAGTTGCCCTATGTTGCAGCATGTTGTCACAGACAACTTGTATCAAGCAACATTTATATAAAATGGCTGACATTGATATGGTGGCAAGTACTGCAATTATCCTTGCTCGGACCTTGCGAAGAAGGAGAACGAGATTAGTAAAATTCAAAAGGAAGCATAAAGTCTGGGTAAGCCTTGGCTGAAAAATTGTTGAATCATTTGGTGCATATCACCAATTGCGAAAAGAGCTTGAACTAATTGATACATCAAGCTATAGAAATTTTCTACGAATGGACAGTACATCATTTGAGTACCTACTCAAAAAAAGTGGGCACCAATGATTACTTATAAGGATACCTATTTCAGAGATGCCATTCCTGCAGGTGAAAGATTAGCAGTGACATTAAGATTCTTGGCTACAGGTCAGTTTGAATAACAGTGGTTATACATTGTACTCAGTATGTTGTTAATACTAGGTGAAACATTTGAAAGCCTCAAGTTCCTTTACAGGATTTCAGCACAATCAATTGGAAAATTGTTCCTGAAACATGCCAGGCAATTTTAGATGCTCTGATGGATGAATATTTAAAGGTATCAAATCAAAAAACACTATCAACAACTACCTACATGATTGTTTTCAATTCAATAATAATTAATTGAGCATGCATAATTTAATTGTTATAATCACCAAAACCAAATGGTGAACATGAAGGAGAAAATGAGGAAGCTGATGAGATACTGTTTGGATATGAAATAGGGTTCTCATTGCCATTGGTGTTGTCTGCTGTACATAAAGTGGGTTTTTTCACACTGAGCTGCGTACAATGAATTCTGAATAGTCCATTTGACCCATCGTTGAGTTTTAACATCAGCAATGCTTAGTACTTCATTGGCAACATATTCCCAAAAATATTGAATTCGTCCTCTTTATCTGTCTTTTTTGTTGCTGCATTGTCCATACATTGCAATGGCTTTCTGTATCAATTGATCTTCTTTTCTTTCATTTTCTCCTGTTTAAATTTCTTGAAATCTGTTTTGATCAGGCAAAGGTCGTTTCGTTTGACTTGATTTCTGTTCTTTTTGACATATATTCATCCTCTGAAGAAGCATGATCAATTGATACTGTGTCACATTCTACACATGTGTGTGACTGCATGGAGAGAGATAGAGAGAGAGAGAGAGAGAATAAGACAGCATATAGATTCATGTATATACTTATCCCTGTACAGTTTAGACTTGTAAGAACTATTACTATAGTAACTTTACCTATACATATAATAATTTTAATTATTTAGATACGAAGAACAGAGGCAGAATGGCTTGACATTGCAAGCAAATTTCAAGATTTATGGAATTTCTGTAACTGCATAGGAGCGTTAGATGGGAAGCACATCTTGATACGACCACCTCATAACAGTGGCTCCATACTACTTCAATTACAAACACACATTCAGTATAGTATTGTTAACTGTTGTTGATGCTGAATACCAAGTTCATCATTTATGTAGACATTGGATGCAATGGAAGAGTTTTCATGATGGTGGCATATTTAAGAACTTGTACTTTGTACCATGAGATTGAAAATAATAATACACTTAATATACCCGAGCTGCTATATTACCAAGATCTCAATATAAAATACCATATGTCATAGTAGCTGACGATGCTTTTTCATTAAGCAGCTACCTTATGAAGCCTTATAGCATGCAAAATATGACCAGAGAGCAACGAGTCTTTGATTATAGGCTGAGTAGGGCAAGGAGAACTGTGGAAAATGCTTTTGGTACTTTAGCTAATCGATTTTCAAGTATTCATGACTCCGATTGCGCTGTCCTCCTGACAAAGGTCAAGACCATCACAACTTTGCTAGTTGTGTTGTCCACAATTATCTCAGAACACAATAAACCAAAAGGTAGACCAATGTGTATACCACCCTGGAAGGGCATGGATTTCTGAAGATCCTCTAACACATCAGCTAAGTTTTGGGAGAATGGCGAAAAAATACTCAAAGCACTGGGTTCAATATCTCTAAACAGACAAGGGAGTAATGCATACTCAGTTACAGCCAAGAACGTAAGAGATCGTTTTATATACATACTTTAATTCAGAGAAAAGAGGAAGTTTCATGGCAGTATGCCATGAGATTATAGACTGAGCACAACACATCCAGATTATAATACTGTATTATCTAATTTGAATTACCTTTAAATTTGTTGACTTGACTTCGGGATAATGAAATCATCTAAGAATCGCAAGCTTTCAAAAAATCGCCAATTTTTTATAGGCGCATCATCCAAACCTTGTCCAGATTTTTTAACTTTTTGCTTCTTTTTTTTCTCGGCCAAATGTTGCTCGAATTGATTTTATTTTTTGCCTTCACCTCGTCTTCTACATGATCATAAATTACATTTATTAAGCCACTCCTACTAAATTACAAATCTCTACACCCAATGCATGCCATAAACAATAGTAAATACCCACACTACACATTTATATATGTACTTACCTGTGATGACCCCAAGCTGGCTGATATAGATTTATGAGCACTTTTTCTTCTTATTACGATCATGATACTCCTTCTTGGTAGTGTCATAAAGACATGGAAAACTTTTTAACAGTTCAATAAGCTTTTCTGTGTTTACATTTGTCCATCAATAATAAGGTTGTGCAATATTTGTAGCAGAAACACTCTCTGCATCATCTGCTCCATGCTCTGTTCCATTTTCACTTGTAGCCATTTTGTAGATTAGTCATGATGAGTCTACTTTTTCCACGGTGAGACCCCTTTGATATTTGGACAACTTTGTTGCCAGAAATTTAAACACGTTCAATTTCTTGGCAACAAATTAGTTTTTTTTTCTGTGCCAGCAACAGGCAACACGTAACATCCACTGAACAACTTTTGTTGTTGATAACTTTGTTGCCATATGTTGCTAGCCAACAAAGTTGCCTAGTGGATGCATGGTGGCCATAACAGCTGGGGTTTACTTTTTTGCCTTGGCTTTGGATCTGGTTCTGCAATACCTTTGGGTATACCACAGTTTTTACCAGGTTAACCCCGAGGAGTGGCCAGTCATGCCCTGACTTGTGTCTATATATACCCTTTTGGATGTGGCCTAGCTTCCACAGTTTCTACAGATTGACCTTTTGAATCTACAACTGTCTGAGCTGTGATCTGTACCTCCACAACGGTAACAAATTTGATGCTGCAGTCATAGGGGGTTTTCTAACCCTGTGTTACTGCTAACCGATCTTGAGACTCTCGCATGAGTCTTGTGCTCCTGCTGTAGCTGCTTCCATACTAGTAGCTATATATCTTCAACCAAATGTTAATCTCGACTCTGCCAACAGCCTCTTTTGTACCTTGTCAATGTTCACGCCACAAACTAGGCGATCCCGCAACATAATGCTTAGAGTATCGCGAAGTTTTAACGAAGTTACAATGTTCAGCTAGCGACCTCAGCTCCGCGACGTAGGCAGCGATCGACTCTCCTTCGATTTTTTCTTTCCGGCTTCTACTATGGAATTTAAATCTTTGTACGATTTCAGAGGGTGTAGGCATGTGGTGCTTTTGCAGCACCTCAAACGATCTGTGTGAATGATTTGTCCTTCGGCTGCTCCGGACTTAGTAAACTGCGAAGTAACTTGTAGTTCTTGGGAGTCAACACTGACAATAAAATCGACCTTTTGCGCGAATCATCTTGAATCTCTTTGCCGCGTCGAAGAAGTGTTTGCAGCCGTTCGGCATACTGTTCCCAAGTTTCAACAGCTGGATCAAAATCCATCAGCCTTTCCAATGAGCGAGTTCATCTTGGCTTCTTTACGGACTTGAAGGATCCACCGCTCGTCGCCAGATGTTATGTTCTCAAAATATCTTTTATAATAATGAAAACAACTCCAAAACGTTTAGACTGACTATAACAACAAAACAGCACTACAAAACATCACGTGCAAACAATATACAAAACAAATACATCAACATACAAATACATCATAATGTTTACATCTAAATAGTGGTATAAATATTATATAGATATATATATATATATTATATATATATTATATATATAACATCATTGCAAATAGTAGTACATCATTAAAACATATCAATTTGGTTATTCCATGATCAGTTATTAGTTATGTAATGGTAATAGGACACCTAAAAGATCATACAATGTACATACACACATAATGTATAATAATAGTTTCCTTATACAATTAGTTCATTAGTTAATTGTTTTGACTAATACTCTAATTGCTGTACAATTAAACATCCATAAACATGGATTCTAGTTAAATTCAATTTCATATAGTTATAGCTATATATTAGAGAGTTAAATGTATGCTAGTATATTAAGTGTATAAGCATTACATTTAATGATGTTTCTTAGTAGTACTTGCATATAACTATTTTTAGTGTGAAAAAAGTCTATGCACAGTAAAAAGTGATTGTTAGAAAAGTACCCAAACTTTTTGGGTCAAAAACTCCTACAACTCAGGTAAACCCATGTCTTGGGTTAAAATAACCCAATCAAATTAATAGTTAAAGCAACTGTCAAATGTATTGGTGATTATAACCCACACCTATAACATCTGACATAAGTAGTTTGAGGTAACAATTGGTGTTACTTTAACTTTGTGCACTGTGGTTACTGTAACACTTAGTAGGTTTGATTCTAACATAATTATGTTGAAGTTATTATTGTAATATTGTTAATGTAAATCATTGGTGGTGACATACTTTCTTTTTTTTGGTTTCATCATGTAATGTACTTTATTTTGATAGCCACACTGAAAAAAAAGTATATTGTCATTTTAACTAAGGTCTTCATTACTACAATTACATCAATATGATGTAAGCCCAATTCAAAGTTGCAACAAGGACAATACTAATGTAACTCAATAACCATAAAGCCAACTAGTTGCATCTACAACCACATTGCTTTTAAGCCACTTTGCTATAGTTGTCAAATCATGGCTTTCAATTGAAGCTATAAGTAGATACTAGTTAGTCAATTGCAAGTTGAAATAGTATCCACCTCTCCCACATAATTTCAAGTTATTATTGGACATATACTACAAAGACTACTTTTGGCTTCTAGTTAGCTTTTCACACATATAAGTTTACACCAGTTTTTAGCTTTGTGGTAACTCAATATTGGGCTTACATCAACTTGATGAGATTCTGGTAATGAGGACAACAGTTGAAATGACAAAATTCTATTTTAAGTGCATTATTATGCCTGTCATTTCTGTTTTCTTCACACCAGTCAATTAATATCTGATTTATTTCATTATAATGTTTATCATGGTTATAAAACTAACAGATGGTTTGACTTATATTTATCTAAAACACTATGTCATATAAACTAATATTGCTTTTTCTCCCTTTTACCAAATTGAATTTGTTTTAATAACTAGATTACATTGATTTATTTTGGTGTTAAACTATCTAACCTAGTTATAGTAACAGTCAGTCAACATGGGTAGCTTCAACCAACTTAACCCATTTTAGTTAAAGTTACCAGGAGTGTCACTTCAATTGCACGTAGGTTAATATAATCAATTTGTATTGTAGTTTGTGATACAAACCATTGTGGGTAGTTTTAAACATTACACATCTCTAGGAAATCCATGTTTCCACAGTATATATATTCAATAACCTGCTAATATACAGTATCATATACAAAGTCATAGTCATGTATGAAACCTCACATAACAAATTCATGTGTTAAAGTGACATATCACTTTTAGCAGCAATATAAATTAAACTTATGATTGTACATAATGGCATGATTATAATATAACATCATCACACAATGTTACGTATAATATGAGTGAGTGTACACACATCAAAGTTATTACTTTCATTGCTAACATGATGTCATTCATAGCAGACTATGACAGGAATCTACTGGGAAATTAAAATATATTCATTTGACACTGCACGCAGCCCGCAAAGTTCAATTGTCACTATAGTTTCACGAACTCAGCCCCCACTTGCTACAACAGAAAATAGTGTTATTTGGCAGTCAAATAACTATAATCTTATACAAGTCGCAGACAAATCAGATTGTAACGTACATCTGAATACGCTTCTTCTGGTCAGAGTCCCAAGAGGTACTTTTTCCCGTACGTCTATAGCTACGCGAGACTAACACACAAGATGGACTATCGACTTTTTACACATATTGGCTCTGACGCTTATTAAAATGGTTTCTGCCTATCCTACTGGAGCCCCAACTAGCGCATGTAGTACTTTCAGACCTAATCATGGAGTAAATTTACCTCAATCGTCAGCTAGTCCATATTTTACTTGATCTCTCAGAGTTTTGCAGTAGCTTCTTCCTTTGTTTTACAATCCAGGTCAACAATACAGCAGTGAGTCAATTGTATAAATTGTCTAATGTAGACAGATATCTTTGTTACAGTAAGACTTCATTCAAGTTCAGGAACAGTTCCATTTAAAGGATTCATTATACAAGCTAATTCTGTCTATAATGTTAACAAGATTGTTGGAAGTTTCTCAGATCTACCCAATGGAACAAAATACATTAGTTGTTTCCTATTCTAACACAGTAGTAAGTAATTTTTGTAAGAGAAATATGTCATTCTAATAATTATAGGGAACTCTAACACATAACAATACAAACAGAGATAACTTTTATTCACTGACATTTACTTGGGACAGCTCCATCAGTAAATAGTGGACCAGTTAGATTTCGGTATATATTTACAATTACATATTAACCTTGAAAATGAACCTTCATTTTATATAGTTATACTGTTGTTTTCAATCATACAATGTTTTTTTGGAGTGGGGGACAATCTGAGATACTTCAAGAGAGTAAAAGTTGCAAACAAATTACTATTCAATAGTCAAGTTATTAAATGTTTATATTGTATTTAGCTACTAATGGTTATTTGATAATTGGAAATCAGGCTGATATAAAATTGCAAACCTAGATGGGAATAATTTTACGTACACTGACACATAGTCCAACTAATGCTATTGGAGTAGACTTTGACTTCAGGTATGAAATATATATTATATAATCTATGTTATTTTATAAATAACTTTATCAGAAAGAACGACTTATTCTGGGCTGACTATGGTATACTCTCAAATGATATAAGTATAAAAAGGTCCTTACTAGATGCAGTGATGTCTCTACACTTGTCAGTGTAGACTTGATAACTCCAAGTAATAATGATATGTATTAAAGCACTGATCAAGTGATATATTTCAATCTGGGTGTGGTCTTAATGCTCTCATGCTGTATTATCGTCTTGACCACACTACTCATGCAATATATTCTATATTATAGTACGAGAACAGAACTGTGCTTTAAATGATTTATGATGATGCTTGGACAGATCAGTGGTGCTTAATGAAGCTACAGAAAAGTGTAAAATTTTTTTAATTGTTCATGATAACTGTAAATGCTGTAAAACAGTTTAGTCACAAAAATAACCACACGTACAGCATTATATGAGTTTTCATACAGCGCAGCTGGGCCCAATAAAGTATAATAATATTGTTGGTGCCTTTGATACACCCACGAATCATATTACATACATACATGATATTAGTTAATGCCTCTACTAACATTATTTCCGTAGCATCAGTAGCTGTTGACTGGATTAACAGCAAAATTTATTGGACTGATGAAAATGCTTCAAGAATTGAAGTAGCTGAGCTCTCTGGAGTAACCGTAAAGTGTTATATGATACCAATATGCAACATCCTAGAGATCTGACAATTGACCCAAGAACAAGGTATTGTGATTAGTAATATAAATAAAATCAGCCAACATAAAACTATATATACTGTTAAATTGCTTGGTTATTTCATTATTAAATTATTATTCCATCATTGCCTTTCCAAAGTAAAATGCCTGTTATTGTTAATTGAACCAAACTCTCAAACTTACTTGTTGTACATATATGACTGTACTTAAGTTAAATAATACGCAAAAATAATGACCAAGGTTTATGTAAATTGAACCTATGTATATATATGTCCATTTTCAGTGGTATAGCACTATCTTTTCTAGATATATTTATTGGATTGATTGGGGTACAGAGACTATCGAAAGGCTTCCATGGATGGTACATCTAGAAAAGTATTACACAATACCAGTCTCTATGATCCTGTCTCAATTACCATTGATTATCAGTCACAGACACTTTATTGGATTGACAGTACGTTGGAAAAGATGGAAAAGTCCACTGTTTAATGGGTCTAATAGACAAACATTACTGAGTACACAAACTGTATTGGATAATGCAGGAGAAATGACACTTCTTGGTAATACACTATACTGGGCTGAAAGAGTGAGAAAAGCCCTGTATTCCACTAATATTAATAGCCCACAAAACTATCAATTATTAGTGTCTGATCTGCTAAATGAGGCATATGGATTAAAGGTTGTACATCCTCTTCGTCAACCTCAAGGTACAGTCTAATAGCACCAATAAAATCACATATTAAAATTTCTTCTATATAATTTTAATAGCATCTTAATAATACCATAACAGCTGCCCATATAACTTAATGTATACTATTTGTATATTGTGTCATCATTGGATAATATATATAGGAATGATGTTTATGATTATTACAGTGTTTAAATAGCTTACATGTTATCAAAGTAAGCTTGTCATCACACTGTTTCCTAAATCCTAAACTTAAAAGCATAGGGTTAATATAGACTGTGCTAATTTTTGTTACAATTGGTATTCTCTAAAAATATGGATAAGCCTGAGTGAGCCACAATAAGGTGTAGTCAGTATGTGTACACGAGTGCCCTTTCATTGTAAAACATGAACAGTAACATTCACCTCCAGCTAGTCAACAAACTTTGGCATCTGCACTGATAAATGTTACTCTTTATTTTTGCTATGTTGTATTGATGTATGACATATTTGTTGGCAATGTGAATTATGGGTGTGTCACTTGCTGGTGTGGTAAAGTTAATATGATAAAGCTAGGAGTGGAGCAGAAGGGAAAAATGAGGACTTAAAGAGAATATTTACTTTAACAAGGTCTTAAAGTATAAAACAACAAGTTTTTACATTGCTATCGTAGCGTCTTTAAGTAGGAGATATCAGCATTAACACTGCTGTAGCCTGCTGTACCAATGGCTTCTCACTCAATTGTACACTTTGTCTGTTGCTATTTTATTGTAAAAGCTTCAATGATAATAATATAATGAAAAAAAGTATAATCTATAGAAATGATTATATCAGCAAAATGACCATACAAATTTAACCTCAGGATGATATTAATTTTGCATTTTTCTAGTAGCTATATGACCTTGTAGTTTCCCTGGGATTTTACCTAGATCAATATCTATTGGAATCGAATATAGTATAACTTAATTACTACTGGTACTATATGTGCTAGTTCATGAAGTGTATGGTAATTTGTAAATATTTGGACCAGAAACCTAATTACCACTTATATTTACTCTACTTGGTATAGCCACAAATCCATGCAAAGTTAACAATGGTGGCTGTCAACAACTCTGTCTACTCAGTGGGCTACCTCACTTAATGGTTATACATGTAGATGTGCCAATGGATTTTTACCTAGTGCTCAAGGAAGCTCACAATGTACAGGTAAACTGTAACATATATATCATTTAGAAATAATTTCAAATTATAAAACTTGCTAAAAGTCTAAAACTATATTGCCCTAGCTAGCTATCAAATTAAGTTAACCTCAATTGTTATATTGAAGTTAATTAGGTCTAATTAAACAATTATATCATTGATGAAAACAATCACAAAACATTGTATCTATACTGTATAGATACTTTGATCCTCATGTGTTTTATATTACATCTACACAGCTGCTCCTATTTATCCAGTAGCATTTTATCCTCATGTGATCTCATGTGTAGCCTTTTGTATTTCTGGTATTAATTATTGTACTTCATGGAAGGTGAGTTCATTGTCTAAATCTCATCATTTAAAAACATTAATTTTCTAGAGTATATTAAGTGCCCCTAAGCTTCTTAAGGTTGGTCTGGCTATGATCAATGGAGTGAGATCACTGTGTAATCAGTGTGGTAATGATTTCTCCTCTGGTAACCTACTCTCTACAACATATAGCTCTTTTACTTGTCAATCTAATAACAACAGTCTAGTTCAATATAATGGTTATATATATGGGTACTCTCTTACAAATAATGCCCCTTTATTAGCAGCTATTAACCAATGGACCAGTTCTATGCCTACAATTAATGTTTTTCGAGACAATTTTCAAGTGGATCTAACTGCAGTAACTTTATTCCTCAAAATAATACAGAAACTGGTATTAGTTTTAGCACAGAAGTTATTGCTGGTATTTCTGCAGCAGCAGCTGTAGTCATTCTTTGCACTTTATGTTGCTGTTGTTGTTATATTGTTTATCGCTATCTTTCATCAGAGAATACCAATGTACCTCAATCTAGGAGACAACATGCTCCAACATCTGTAGTAGTACATGCTAACACTTATGTTAAACCACAAAAAGCACCATCTCCATCGTGAGTGTATAGAATGATTCATAAATATATATAACTAATAAAGACCACAATTAATAACTGAATACAATAGTTGAATCTTATGTTCTTATGTTTTAGATCTTTTGTTGCTATGAGAGAGACTGAGTTTCAGGAGACTTCAGAAGGAACAAAGGTAGCCGTTCAGAAAGACACTGTTGTTGATCCTGTGACACGACAAGCTGTTCAAAAAGAAACAGTAATTGCTCAAAGAGGAGGAGCAGCAGTAGTGGGACAGAGAGTGAAAGGTTTCCACTTTTAATGTGTACTAGCTTACTAAATATACAATGGTGTATATGGCATTCTTTTCTTAATATACTTTATATATCAGTTGTGTTTTATTAAAAGTCATGTACTAAATAGTCTTAGAACATATACAATAGAATAGGACTTTAGGACTTTATAATGCTATTGCTTTGAATTTTATTTGGTAAAATATTGCAACTAGAAAAATTGTGTGACCATAAAAAGTGACATTGACAAATACCACACTGGCATGAAAGAGACATGCAGTGACATTGTAGTATATAACATGTATAGAAACATCTACTATTTGCTAAAACTAAATATTCTATCCTTTAAAGAGTGATATTGACTGTTAGATAATTCTAATTCCCTATACATTTATATACAATCTTATGAAATGTAGTCAATGAATTGTGATTAAAGTTGTAGGCTGATCTTTAATGACAGTGATTACTTATCAGTTTCCATGAAGCTTGTGACATGTTACTATATATAGTAGAGGCATGCAATGAAGCAAATGACATCAGTACTGTCTCCAGATTGTCAGTACACAAAATTATACAGTTAGATAATCAAAAACAGTACATATACTGCTTTGATTATATCTATACATTGAAAAGTATTAATTAATACTTTTCAATGTATTAAATAAGGAATGTGTGTACAAATAAACAATTATTCCTTAAAAAGTACATGTGTATAATATGTTCAGCATGACCTAGTATAATTTTATAGTGACAGACCATATACAATGACACAGCATAGCTATAGCTAGCTACCACAGATAACAGTGACAACTCCATGCAAACATAGGCCTAGCATTGAATATAAATTATTTTATCTACCTAATAACATTAAACAGATTTTCTTCAGACACTTAACTACATGTATGACTGTCTATTATTTAGTACTAACCTCACATAATGTTTGCTACTTTGCACCACTTGTTCTATATATTATATGCAATTTAAATGACCATGGATTGGTTACATCAACCATGCAATTATAGTGATATTAATGTAATAGACATTGTACTATTGTACTTTTTCAAGCAGATGTATATATATATATATATATATATACAGTTTAGGAATTGTAAATTTGCTGTTTTTAAGCAATGTTTTGCTAACATACTTATGTTGATCACTACATATCAATGGAAAGAAGAGAAAGGCACTGATACAAGTTATGTGCAGCATACATCATCTCTTATGATGTCAGGCATTCAAATTCACAACTTTAACTGTAACATATCAAGGGAATACATACAAAAGGAATGGAAAAACAATGCTTAAAAATTAACAGGAAATGAAATTTCTTAGCAGTAGTGTATATAGTTGATATTTGTCAACATAAAAATTTCAGAGCTAGGGAAGGGACAGATTGAGTATAGATCATATAAAAGGGGGACAAAGATAAAGTGGTTTTGTTGTTTTAGAAATTTTTAGAGTTTAGAGATATTCATCTATTCCATGGCAAGTGGATATATCAAAAGGTAATTTAGATAAGACTTGGATGATGTTTTCAGTAGCTAGGGTACAGAGAAGTTCTGAGGGGCAGTGGAGAGGAAGGAACAGACAAGTTAAAGCACTGACAAAGAAATCATTGATCGATCGTGTTGGCTTTAGTGGCATTGTGTGTTAAAGTGAGAAGATTTGAAGGTGTACTTTATAATTTACTTTATATGAACCAAAAAGACTTACTTGAGGAAGAATAAACAGATAGGCAGTTGAAGAAAGAGGCCTTAAGCTTATATTAATGTAAAAGGATCTTGTTCTGCTGATATGTACTAGAGACTTGTATTTAAGCAGCTAGGAGTCGAGAATTCAGTTTTGTTAGCTTTAAAGAAGAATTATTTCTTTTTGTTTGATGCAGTTAATGAAATGAGTGTTACCCTAGAGAAATGGAACAAGGATACTAGTTTTGGAGGGAATAATGTGACGCATAACTTTTTTAGGAAGCTACATAAAAAAAACACACAAGTTAACGTCTTTTGAGGAGAAAAGACTGTTCCAAGAGTAGAGCAAAATGTATGGTTGCTTGAAGAATCTGGATCACAACTATATATCCATCCGGCTTTCCATTGCATTGCATTTCGAAGAAGTTTTTGTAGTTGTGACTGCAAAAAGCGTGAAAAAGTTATTTCTGATAACCACAACATTTTAATTAACAGATTTTATGAGCGTCAAAATAGAAGCAGACAAAGTTATATTTAGTGGGCGAATCCGCAGCGGAGAACCAATGACTACTTGAGAATCCGACAAGATGGAACTTCCAAAAATTCAATGTCTTCCAATACAACAGATTGCTTCAATGATACAAATGATAGGAATCATTTATATGGTGGCCATGGCATCTTCAGGTGGTGTGTCCTTTTAATGTGTGTGATTGCAAGTCTCAGTTGTCATGTTTTTGAAATTATACAAGTATTTTGTCTATCGATTGGCACTTTATCAGGTGTCAGCCTGTCTTATCTTTAGTGTGTCAGAAAGTTTAGTGATGATGAACTATAATTATAATGGAAAACTGAAACCATTTCATGTTCGTGCCTGTTTAGCTACAGCTTTCCTTATGCAGTATACAATGTGGATGAAGCTTCTTTTCACATTGTGTCTTATGTTTCATTTTATTTTGCCTGGCAGTGTGTTTTAAAAACTTTGAAAAATTAGAATGTTTGTACATACTTTTGCCACTGCTCCTTCCTATAATTCCTTCCTGTATTCCCTTCATTTATCATTTCTATGGTATAGCAGGTGCTTGGTGTTGGATTCAAGCTTGGCATAATGACTGTCCTAGCGAAAGGTACAAAAATGGAATCATAGAACAATTCACATTGTGGTATGGTCCATTATTTTTTTCTCTCTTGTTCTCTGCTTAATTGCTGTGACCACAATAGTATTAGTTTTAGTTGGAAGGGCTTGTCTGTCTTCGCCAGCAGAATGAAGCAGAGCCATTAATTGCAGAAAATCGCAACAAAAAAGCTTTGAAAGAACTCCTACATTACTGGTATATCCTATTATTTTCTTCATTTTGGCTGTGTTCCCATAGTTAATAGAGTCTATGGTGCTATACCATTACCACATGGAAACAACAGCTACTATAAGTTGTTTATGGCTCATTCTGTTACACAGGCTTCATGGGTTTTTTTCTCAGCTTTAGCACTTCTCATTCATGTCCTGTACATACGCCTTCAAAGACGACATCAACCTGTTGGTAGGGCTCATATTGAAGCTGATGCTAATGATTCAGTTATTTATACACCGAACACCATTGGCTCTACAAATGCAGCTAGTACATTTACTTTAGTTCGGGAGTCTGAGTATGAAAATGACTATCATGATAATTGAAAGCAATTACAAAGACTATATATATCATTAGTTTATGCATTGAGTGACACTATATATCTTAATACTTTGATTTTAATGAGTAATAAAATTAAACTTTAATTTTATTCTGTATACTACTATGCCTCAGGAGTCTGAATTTGAAATAAATAGCAAATAAATAATTTTGATTATTTTATAATATGATATTTGTGAATAAAAAATAATTATTTGTATCTTATGGTTAATTTACTACTGTCATTAAAATAATAAAGGTAATTTTTCCCTTGAATAAAGTAATCAATCATTTTACCATATAAGGAAAACTGAGGAAGGTCATTAACATTGTATTGCAACATTATAGAATTTCATTCGCATGTTTTTTTTTTTTCTCAGCTTTTATACTTCTCATTCATGTCCTGTTTTGGGTACATGCTAGCTTTTGACAACAACCTATTGGTAGGAGTCATACTCAAAATGATGCTAAAAATTCAGTCATTTATACATTGAATACTGATGCCTCTACAAATGCAGCTACTAAATTTCCTTTGCCTCACGAGTCTGAATGTGAAAATGATTTGTCATGATAATTAAGGCAGTAACAAAGATTATACTATTATTTTAAACATCGATTAGTTTATGTTATATACATCTTATACACTTTGATTTGTAATAAGTCTACTAATTTTAAATTTAAAATTACTAATAATATCTTATTTTGATAACCTTGACCTATGCTATTGATTATTTTAAACAGATGTGTATCTGTGTAAATAGTACATATTGTGCATATGATAATATTATTACTGTAGTCTCTATCTAGTTACTATTGACTCTTGTTCATGAAAATATCACAGGCTAGGGCAGCACAACATTTGATATATTATATAATACAAAATATATTGATATATAGATCTATGTCTACAGAGTGAACAATTAACTATTTTGATCACTAAATACTATAGAATTGATGGTTCATGTATTAGCTAATTGTTTGAACTATGATATTTCTAAGATATGGGTCGGGGCTGTATTATGAACATTTCTTCCATTTTTATGAAATGCAAAAAATAGGCTTCAATCATATGAAACTATATAGAGTATTGTATGTAAGTAGCATAATTGGTTGAGAATTAAAATATAATCAATTGTCAGAACTATAAATCTATACAGGGGTCACACTACTCTATTCAAGACCAGATTTTAGTCTTCATATCTAAATGCATTGCAGTGAATGCTGAGTGCATATGACAACAAACTAGATTATCTTAATGTTTTTTTAATGGATCCTTTACAAGTCATCATTAATAATGATATAATCGACTGTCTTGCATCAACAATATATCAGAAACAAACTTAATACATTGTAGCTTGTCAACAAAATTATAACCAACAATTCACAGAAACCTTCTATTTGGCAGCTTTGTGTAGTGTGTTCTTTTAATTTGATTGTATCTGTTGGCTCATGCATTTTGATTTCAAAATGTTACTTCGTAGGGTTAGCACTTCTAGTACACATGTTACTTCTATGTAAATACGTTTATTTCAAAGAAATAAATTAAATATAGGCAAGCTATGATTATATTATCTTATTAAGGACATAACAGAATAGAAAGAGCTGTCTGTAGAGTCTATATTGACTCATCTAACTGGTGCTAAACAAACAGTACACAGAATGCCAGAAAGTGATGCTAAATTTGACTTTTAGCTAGACTTCCTATTGAAAATTTAAATAGATATTCATAAGCCCTAGGTTAACGTTAAAAATTACAGTTTTATTTAACCATTTATAGTAGGCCATGTTATATATAGTTGATATAGTTGATGTTAAAATAACTTCTAATTATACAATGGAGGTTGATCAGATATTTTCAAATGATTGGTAACATTTCTTTCAACAATGAGCAGTAATGAATAATCTACTGATAAGCAAAGACATCTCTCAGTATTATGTCTTCTGTATTGTGCTCAATTGCAATCTTGTTGGTCATGTGTGTTAAGTTATATAAGTACTTTGTCTATCGTTTGGCCCTTTTACCAAGTTGTGGCCTGTTTTTGTCTACAGTATGGCTGAAATTCTACAGCTGGTTGATATCAATTATACTGGAAACACATTACAAGATGCTGCATGCAAAGCAGTTGGCGCCTTACTTCAGTATCTTGTATGGATGACTCTCCTCTTCACAATGTGTCTAGTCTTTCATATTTTCTGTCTAGCTGTGTGCTTGAAAAACCTTGAGAAGCAAGAAATAGTCTATGTTTTAGTATCAGTACTACTTCCTTTACTTCAGTTTTGGATTCCGTTTGTTAATGATTCATATGGTTTTGTAGGGGCATGGTGTTGGATCCGAAATTGGAAAGATGACTGTCCTAGTAACAGGTATACAGCAGGTATTATAGAGCAAATTCACACTGTGGTATGGTCCATTATTAATCTCTCTTACTCTCTGCTTAATTGCTGTGGTTTGTGATAGCCTTATTTTTAATTTGGAGGGGTTTTCTAAGTCAAAAGATGGAAGAGGAACCTTTGATCAAAGGAAATCGTAACAAAGCAGTTTTAAAACAGCTACTACCATTACTGGCTTATCCAATTATATTCTTTTTTATTAGCTCTGCTTCCATTAATTAGTCGACTTTATGATGCTATATCACCAGGTAGTTATAATTTGTTTTTAGATCATGCTTTTACTGAGACAACATGGGGATTTTTCTCAGCTTGGCATTAATTGTTCATGTACTTCTTGTGCGCAAACCACGTCTTCAAAACAACATTCTGCTGTCATTCACAGGAAACCGAAGGTGATACAGCTGTTTATACAAGATTACTGTTGCATCCACAAATGCAATTAGCGAATTTCCTATGCCTCAGGAGTCTGACTTTGAAATAAATAGCAAATAAATAAATTTGTTATTTTATAATATGACATTTGTGAATAAGAAACTAATTATCTGTATCTTATGGTTAATTTACTACTGTCATTAAATAAATAAAAAGGTGACTTTTTCCCTAGCCTTGAACATTGTAATCATTCATTTTACCATATAAGGTAAACTGAGGTAGATTATTGCCATTATTACCACATTACCCATTATGTAGAATTTCATTTGCAAAAGGTGTGTTGAGTTCAAGTAGATCAGATATTTTCTAAATAACTGAATTATCTAATGATGAATTATCTAATGATGGCAGACATCTTCCAGTATTGTGTCTGCTAATGTGGGTGATAGCAAATTGGTCCTGTGTTACAGATTACACAAGTATTTTGTCTTTTGATTAGCATTTTATCATGTTTTGGTAAGTTATTACTTTAGTATACTATATCAATGACAAATTTCATGCCATTACCTGAAAAATTATTCCTTTCTAATCCAGTATGTTTGAGTAAACACATTGTCTAGTATTTAACTTACTTTGTTGATATGTATTGTGGTAAGTGCACATAATGAAGTGTTCACCCTTCAAATCAATCTCAGTTCATATCTATTTTATTAATATTTAATATTTATACAAATACAAATACAATACAAAATAGAAATTATTTATGTGAATATGTTGTTAATAATACTTTCTTACATAATTGTGCTGTAAAATCAACCAATTTTAGTAGTTCTGTTGACACATTCAGAAGTTAGACTTTATGTGCATCCTCCTCCCTCACTTTGTACCAGTCATTTGTAATATATATTTAGTCAGACAATATATTAAACAAGTTGAGTTATTAGTTTGCAACTCAATTTTGTTTGGACATAAGTACAGTTAATTGAATTTACATTCATCACTATAATGTATGAATCCATATAGTAATAGCTCTCGCCCATTTTTTTTTAAAGAATAAGAAATCATGTGTCTAACAATTAGATACACAAACAGTTAATACCACAGTAATAATTAGTAATCAAACAGTGTGGTGTTTACTTTTTTGATCAAATAATTTTGATACATGCATCCTGCATAACTCTATATTCAGTATATTGGTTACATCATTCAATTAATACGTTTATAGTACATGATATAGCTATTAAAATTAAAAATGGACACAGACAAATCAGAAAAGTGAAAAATGTAATCTAATCTTGTAATTATTGATGTCAACAAATTGTTATTATTCATTAATCATTTTCATATTCAGATTCTCTGGGAATAGTGTAAGCACTAACAGCATTTGTGGAGGCAACAGTGTACGTTGTATAAGCAGCTGTATCACCTTGTATATTCCTATTAATGGTAACATTACGCTGACCTCTTTTAAGATGTATTTTGCGTCGGAGATACACATAAAGTACATGAATGATAAGTGCTAAAGCTGAGAAAAAGCCCCACGAAGCCTGTGAAATAGAATGAGCCATCAACAATGCATAGTAGCTGCCATGGCCATGTTTTGATTAGAAGCGGCCACCATAGATTCTATTCAACTAAAAGGGAACACAGCCAAAACAAAGAATATAATAGGATATACCAGTAATGGTAAGAGCTCTTTCAAAGCTGTCTTGTTGCGATTTTCTGTGATCAAAGGCTCAGCTTCCTTCTTGAGACTGAGATAAGCCCTCCTAGCTAAGGACTAACACTATCATGATCACAGCTATTAAACATAGAGAGAGAGCAACAAATAATGGACCGTACCACAGTGTGAATTGTTCTATGATCCCATTCTTGTATTTTTTACTGGGACAGTTGTCTTCCAAGCATGAATCCAACACCAACCACCAGCTAAATTATAGAAATTGTTGACAAAATGGAATCCATGCATGAAGTAAAGGAGACAAGGCAGATACTAGAACATAAGCTATTTCTAGTTTTGTAAAATTTTTCAAACATACAGCTAGACAGAACAGATGAAATACAAGACCACATGTGAAAAGAAGCTTCACCCACATTGTATACTGCATAAGGAAGCTGTAGCTAAACAGGCACGACATGAAATGGTTTAGTTTTTCATTATAATTATAGTTCATCAATACTAGACTTTCTGACACACTAAAAAGAAGGCAGGCCAATACCTGATAAAGTGCCAATCGATAGACAAAATACTTGTAACAATCTCCAATATATGACCAATATGACTGCAATCAGACACATAACAGTAGACACTGCACCTGATGACGCCATTGCCAACAATAAGTCATTTTTTTGATCCTTAGTGAGGACATATTACAATCACTCATTGAAGAATTTAGAGCATCGGTACCAAACTCCATTTTTACTTTCTTGATGGCTTTGTATTTTCTTAACTTTCCGGACGGTCATCCAAGGAATGGGTAAACGTAGCCTCTACTACATCTATATACCACACCCCCTACAATGTTAACACCAGCCATCCGTCCCAAAACTCCCGTCCAGTACAAGTCTAGTCTCGGCCCCCAAACTCCCTGACAGCAAGGAGAGGCGTGTAGAGCACCTGCTGTCATTATGGAATATGTAATGTTGTGTTCCACATATTTTTTTTCTGGCTTTTATGTACACTTTATAAAGTTAGAACTTGTGTACGTACGTTCTAATATCTATATATAGTTTTGCCATTTTATCTGCTTTAATTCCTATCATTCACAATTATTTATGTGGCATAGCAGGTGTGTGGTGTTGGATTATTAAGATCTACCATGATAATGAACAAACTGAATACACATAATTTTGGAGACACATAGGCCATGACCAAATCACATTGGTATATATATATATATATGGTCCATTAGTTCTTACCATCTGTTTAATTTATACTATGATTTTGATAGTCTAGTTCATGCAAGAAATCACTAGGGCTCATAGAAAGAAATCAGAAATGACATTGATCAAGGAAAATTCTAACAAGACAGCATCAAAAGAGTTGCTACCATTACTGGTATATCGATGCAATTATATTTTACTTGTTGAGTTTGCTTTCATTAGCTAATCGAGCTATATCAGGAGGGAGGCAGCTATCACTTGTTTAACTTGTATATAGCAATGTTTTAGAAGCTCTTTGGGGGATTTTTTCCATCCTTGGCACTGGCAATTCATATACTACTCCTGCACAAGTTATATTTTCAAAAAGATATAATTTGTAGTACAAAGAATATGATAGTTGTTTGTACCACTGCTTCTACAGCTACAATGACCAAAATGTCAACAAAATCAGAATACAAACAATTATTTGTAGCCATAATGGACTAATATATAAAGACTGCATGTAACCAGAATTGAAGGACAAAAGGACAAAGCGAGAGCTCTGTTCTTTTGTCTTCAACTCTGATCTAATTGGCTCTGTTCTAAAATGATATCGAGGCACTCTTCAACAGACTTAGATACTTTAGTATAAAGAGTGCATGTATGCATATAAGGAATTTTGAAATTCATGCTTCTTCAAAAAGTGTCATCCAACATGTAAGTACTATGTATGTCATAACACATGAATGTGTTATATATATTCACTTGTTTGAAGTAGAAATTTACAAATGTGAGAAAAGAGATGGTGCTGGTGTTAAAGCACAAAAGAAAACTTTAATAGCAAAACTCATGATGTTATACAATTAGTGCTTTATATAATACTAATAATTATATTGTTATGCTTTATATTAGTTAATCTTTACTATCAGTTGATTCAGTTCCTGATAGACTGGATGATGATGAGGATAAATATGAACTATATATAATGTATTATGATTATATTTACTGTATATTTAATAAGACATCAACTTTCTCTAAAACTGTTTTGCTGCTATGGTGTCTTGTTAGTTGAGAAGAATGTTTGACAGCATAAATATATATATAGTAATATTAATGAACAAAGTGATGACAATTACAGAGGTTTAATTTGACATACTCCAGGACCCAAAAGACTAAACATCACAAATCACCCTTATTTTTCAGATAGAAATGTCAGCCAGTCACCAAGGCTAAGTGTATAATACTTCATAGCTTTTATATTCATGCATTGAAACAGTAGTATTGTACTTGAATAATTCCCAAATCAGCCTCTATAAATGTTTTCATTTCATTGTCACTATTAATTCCCTTGGGTATATTATGAAAGGGAAATTCTTGTAACAGGTACAAAATCCCAAGAGAGCGAGCCTTTAATTATCAGTAAGAACGAAACAAAAACAAGAAAGCTTTGAAACAGGTTATTTTATATTTATCTATTATATTATATTTTATCTATTAGCTCTTTCCCATTTATCGATCGCATTGATAGAGGATTTATACATAGCAAATACTTATTTGGTATTAGCTCATGCCATTGCAAATGCTCTGTGGGGATTCTTTTCAGGACTAGCACTTCTAGTTCATGTAATGATTTTTACGTAAACCACTTTGTCAAGGACAAGCTAAATATGTGATGGAAGCTACCAATGCAGCAGAAGCTACCACAGATGTTTATACTGTCTACACTGATGCCTCTACTGGTGCTAAAACCAGTTACTGATATTCCTCAAGAAAGTGTTGACAATGATAAAATGAAGACATTTTTGTTGTAACCCAATATTTTATTTTGCATTGTATTATAATTTAAAAATCAATGCATAGTGTGATGACATTATCTTGTTATATAGTATACTTTGATAGACCACAAATTCATCAAAATTTGTAGGTCAATTATTTAACTCCATGGGTAGCCTATATCAGTAATGAAAACCATATCCTTTTAAAGTAGAGTACTTTAATTTGGTAAAGTTAATTTGTAATAATTATATATGTTTCATCTAACCACAATCCCAAAAATATGTATAACTATAACATATTTGCTGATAACTCTATTCTACAATGAGTTAACAGTTTTAATATAAACAGACAGGAGCTCTAATATATCCATATATAAACTGTTATATAAGGCACAGCCACTATGTCCACTATGCAATCACCTGCCATTTGTACAAGATATCTACATGTTTTATATGTCCAATATGGTCCAGGTAAATACTATGTTGTATAGTGGTCCTGTCATGATCATAACAGCTGAATGTGTTACATTCACTTTAAAGTGAATGTAACACATTCAGCTGTTATGATCATGACAGGACCACTATACAAATAGTATGTACCTGTATATATATTGGACATATAAACATGCAGATTTCTTGTACAAATGGCAGGTGATTGCATAGTGGACATAGTGGCTGTGCATATATAACAGTTTATATATGGATATATTAGAGCTCCTGTCTGTTTATATTAAAACTGTTACAGTTTCTTTTTTGTGCTTTCAACAAGCACATCTCTTTTCTCAATTGCAAAGTTTTGACTACAAGCAAATTTGCTTTATATAGTCAAAACTTTGCAATTGAAAAAAAGATGTGCTTGTTGAAAGCACAAAAAAGAAACTGTAAACAGTAATTAAATTATCATGATGTTATTGCTTTTATATAATGCCAGCATGCATGCATGTAAACAGCGAAAATATAGCTTGTACTGTAAACACAATACATGAGCATCAAATGGAAATTGTGTACTTTTGTAGGGTGGACTGCCACGACCCCGTCCATGGCAGTCTGAGCACGAGACCTAGAGAAAACATAAACTATGTGACACAGGCCTATGAACAACTACTTAAGAATCGGCAAGATGGAATTTCAAAACTCAGTATCTTCCAACACAACAGATTGCTTCAATAATACAAGAGAGAAATCACTTATTGGTGGCCATGGCATCTTCAGGTGGCGTGTCCTTTATAATGTGCCTGATTGCAGTCTCATGTTGTCATGTTTTTTTGAAATTATACAAGCATTTTTGTCTATCGGCTGGCACTGTATCAAGTCTTGGCCTGCCTTCTCTTGAGTTGTCTGAAGTTCAAGTCTTGATTCATATCAACTATACTCCAGATAATAAATTCATCTCATTGCGTGCCAAGTTTCAGCTTTCTTATGCAGTATGCATTTATGGGTGAAACTTCTCTTCACATTAATTGTCTTGTGAGTTCACTTATTTTGCCTGGCAGTGTGTTTAAAAGACCTTAAAGAAATTAGAAGTTTTTCTATATATTGTTGTCTCTGCTGCTTCCTTTAATTACTTCTGGTATTCCATATATCCACGGGTTTGGGGGTAGCGGTGCTTGGTGTGACTTGGAATTCACACGCCTTGGGGGGGGGGGGTTGCTTAGCCGGGGGGGGGGGGGGGGGGGGGGGGGGGGGGGTGGGGGGGGGGGGGGGGGGGGGGGGGGGGGGGGGGGGGGGGGGGGGGGGGGGGGGGTGGTGGGGGGGGGGGGGGGGGGGGGGGGGGGGGGGGGGGGGGGGGGGGGGGGGGGGGGGGGGGGGGGGGGGGGGAGGGTGCTTGGTGTTGGATTCAAGCTTGGGATCATGACTGTCCTAGCATAAAGTATGAAAATGGACTGGGATCATAGAACAATTCACGTTGTGGTATGGTCCATTGTTTGTCTCTCTTACTCTCTGCTTAATTGCTGTGATTATGATAGTTTTAGTTTAGTTAGGAGGGCGTATCTCAGTCACAAGAATTGAAGCAGAGCCATTGGTTGCAGCAGAAAATCGTAACAAGACAGCTTTAAAAGAAGCTCCTACCATTACTGGTATATCCTTTAATTGTCTTTGTTTTGGCTGTGTTCCCACTACAATTGATAGAATCAATGGTGCTGCAACACATCACATAGAGGCAACAATTTTTTGTTTTGGCTCACTCTGTTTCACAGGCTTCGTGGGCATTTTTTCTCAGGTTTAGCACTTCTCATTCATGTCTTATTTCGGTACAAAAATACGCCTTCGAAAAGATCAACCTAAGTCTTTTGGTACAACTCAACATTTGAAATATTAGTGGGTGGTTACAGCTGTTTATACATCATACACCAGTGCTTCTACAAATGCAGTTTCCAAGTACACTATACCTGATGAGTCTGAGTATGAAAATGATACTAATTGATTTAATAGATTAATATTATTATGTTTTGATAGCATAGGTTGGTGAACAATATTACCATAGTGTATTTCTTCTAAATGCATATTGTGTTTTAGAACAACTGTTGTTTATATACAAGCGATGTTGATCTATAATGCAATGACAACTGATGCACCACCTATATATATGCCAAACAAAGTAGCTGAAGAATATAAAAACATAAGAATATTACAATTATCAAACACTTCGCACTTTGATATTAAAACTTCTTATTCCTTTGAAATTGTCATTGTTTTATTGTTGTTTTAAAGCTTACATATCTTAGTTTAAAATATCTTGCTAAAGATTTGACATTTTTTCATGTATTCGTCAGTCATGTTGTAGCAGTACCTAGAGATGGCTCGGATTAATATTGTTCATTAACGTGTATTAATTTTGGCAGAGAACAATAAAATATCTCATTGAAATTAACCAAAATATTCAATCCTTCAATCATTTGCAATGTCTCTTTTTATGGTAACCCTTCATTATGGACATAGTTATAGCTTAAGACAGGTTCTAAGTAATGAAACATATAATCGTAATAAACTTAGGCAGGTTATCAATATTGCTATTATCATAATTATTATGATTAACCCATAATAGAAACTCACTGGTTAAATTAATCATTACATTGGTTAAATTAATCAATTAGTATGGTTTACAGTACGTACATGATATAGCTATTAAAATTAAAATGGACATGCATAAATCAGAGAAGTGAAAAATGTATCTAATCTTGTAATTATTGAACATATTGTTATTATTCATTATCATTTTCATATTCAGAGGGATTCTCCAGGAATAGTTGTAAGTACTAACAGCATTTGTGGAGGCAACAGTGTACTTGTATAAGCAGCTGTATCACCTTGTATATTCCATTAGTGGTAACATTATGACTGACCTCTTTAAAAAATGTATTTTGCGTTGGAGATAAACACATAAAGTACATGAATGATAAGTGCTAAAGCTGAGGGAAAAAAGCCCCATGAGCCTGTGAAATAGAGATGAGCCATCAACAATGCATAGTAGCTGCCATGGCCATGTTTTGATTTAGAAGCAGCACCATAAATTCTATCAACTAAAGGGAACACAGCCAAAACAAAGAATATAATAGGATATTACCAGTAATGGTAAGGAGCTCTTTCAAAGCTGTCTTGTTGCGATTTTCCATGATCAAAGGCTTAGCTTCTGTCTATGACTGACATAAGCCCTCCTAGCTAAGACTAACACTATCATAATCACAGCTATTAAACATAGAGTGAGAGCTACAAATAATGGACCGTACCACAGTGTGAATTGTTCTATGACCCCTTCTTGTATTTTTTACTGGGACAGTTGTCTTTCCAAGCATGAATCCAACACCAACCACCAGCTAAATTATAGAAATTATTGACAATGGAATCCATGCATTAAGTAAAGGAGACAGGCAGATACCAGAACATAAGCTATTTCTAGTTTTTAAAATTTTTCAAACATACAGCTAGACAGAACAGATGAAATACAAGACAACAATGTGAAAAAGAAGCTTCATCCATATTGTATACTGAATAAGGGAAGCGTAGCTATACAGACACGACATGAAATGGTTTAGTTTCATATAATTATAGTTCATCAATACTAGACTTTCTGATATACTAAAGAGAAGACAGCCCAACACCTGATAAAGTGCCAATCGATTAGACAAAATACTTGTACAATCTCCCAATATATGACCAATATGACTGCAATCAGACAATCTCACAGCAGACACTGCACATGATGTGCCATGCCAACAATAAGTCATTTTTGATCCTTAGTGAAGGACATATTACAATCACTCGTGAAGAATTAGAGCATCAGTACAAAACTCCATTTTTACTTTCTTGATGGCTTTGTATTTTTAACTTCTCGACTGTCATCCAAGGAATGCATCTATATACCACACCCTACAATGTTAACACCAGCCATCCGGTCCCAAAACCCAGTCAGTCCAAGTCTAGTCTCGGCCCCAAACTCCTGACATATGAACGCATGGAGAGGCTGTAGAGCACCTGCTGTCATTATGGAATATATAATGTTGTGTTCCCCATATTTTTTTCTGGCTTTATGTTTACTTATAAAGTTAACGTTAGAACTTGTATACTTCTAATATCTGTATAGTTTTGTTTTGCCATGTTCCTTGCTTTAATTCCTCTAATTCACAATTTATGTGGCATAGCAGGTGTGTTGGTGTGGATTATGTTACAATTTAAGTGTCATAGCAGGTAGTGGATTATTAAGATCTACCATGATAATGAACAAACTGAATACACCATAATTTGGAGACCCATAGGCCATGACCAAATCACATTGGTATGTTACATCTGTTTAATTACTAGTACTGGTGATTACATTGTGATAGTCTTAGTTTATGCATAAAAATCATTAGGGCTCTTGGGAAAGAATCAGAAATGCTGTTGATCTAGGAAATTCTAACAAGACAGCTTTGAAAGAGTAGCTACCATTAATGGTATATCCAATATATTTTACTTGTTGATTTTGTTTCCATTAGCTAATTGATTGCATGGAGCATATATCACCAGTTTTGGCAGCTACCACTTGTTAACATTATATAGCAATGATTTCAGAAGCTCTTTAAGGATTTTTTTCAATTTGGCATTGCTAATTCATGTACTACTCCTGCACAAGTTATTTTTTAAAAAGATATTGTAGTATAACTGGTTAATGCATACAAAAAATATGATTCCAGTTTGTTTGTACAACTGCTTGTACAACTACAATGACCAAAATGTCAACAAAAATCAGAATATGAACAATTATTCTATGGCACTATGGACGTTATATATATATAATAAAGACTGCATGATATGTATATAAGGAATTTTGAGTTTCGTGTCTTCAAAAAAGTGACATCCACAGGTAAGTACAGTGTATGTCATAGCAGAACTGGAATGAAAGTGTTATATCGAATTTTACTAAAGGAGAAAAGAATTGTGGTTGTTAAAAGCAGAAAGAGCAAAAACTTTAATGTAGCAAATTTATGATGTTATTACATTTAGTGCTTTATATAATACTAATAATTATTATATTGTTAAGCTTTATATTAGTTAATCTATACTATCAGTTGATTCAGTTCCTGATAGACTCATGGATGTGATGAGGATAAATATGAACTATATTATAAAATATTATGATTATATTTATTGTATATTTAATGAAGACATCAACTTTCTCTAAAACTGTTGCTGCTATGGTGTCTCATTAGTGAGAAGAATGTTTGACAGCATAATTATATATAGTAATATTAATGAACAAAGTGATGACAATTATAGTTTGACATATACTCAAAGAGGTCAGCATCACAAATCACCTTATTTTCAGATAGAATATCAGCCAGTCACCAAGGCTATGCATTAAATAATTTTATCATAGCTTTTGTATTCATGCATTGAAAACAGTAGTATTTGTACTTGAATAATTCCCAAATCAGCCTCTATAACTTGTTTCATTTCATTGTCACTATAATTCCTTGCGTAATATTATGAAAGGGAGACTCAAACAGACAGCATCTGTATACGTATGTGGTAATTTATTGGTCAAAGGGTTACAGTACACTAGATTAACTGCCTGTACTCTATCAAAACTATTACATCATCACTAGTGTACAAGAAGTTATAGAGGAAAAAATATGGAAGAGGATCAGATCTTCACCTCGTAATGACTGCAACAGCTCTTTTCACAGAACATGAGAGGAATATATTGATTGTGTCATGGCTGATTCCTAGCATAATATCGTTTTTGATGTGCAGTACAGCATTATATCTTTGTTATTTCTTTGAAATTGTACAAGCACTTTGTGTATAGGTTAGCTGTCTACCAAGTCTTGGCCTGCCTCTTTTTTAGTGCTATAGGAATTTTGATGATGATGAACATCAACTACACCAAAGATACATTTCATGTTATTGAATGTAACATTATGGCTTTTCTCATTCATTATGCTATATGGATGAAGCTTCTATTACATTGTGTCTTGTCTTCCACATATTTTTATGGGTTGTGTTTCAAAAATTTTGAAAAGTTAGAAATTCTTTACATTTTATTGTCTGTGTTGTTCCCTTTGGTAACTGCCTGGATTCCATTTATTACTCATTCTTATGGCGTCTCAAATGCTTGTTGCTGGATCCGAGATTGGAATGAGAACTGTCCCAGTGAAAGGTACCAAAGAGGGAATTATAGAACAATTCACACTGTGGTATGGTCCATTGTTTGTATCTCTTACTGTCTGTGTGTTTGTAATTGGTATTATAATTTCAGTATTAGCATGGAGAGCTTGTAACAGGTACAATCACAAGAGAATGAACCTCTAATCATCAGTCAAGAACAAAACAAAAACAAGAAAGCTTTGAAACAGGTTCTACCATTACTGGCTACCCAATAATATTTTATCTATTAGCTCTTCTCCCATTTATTGATCGTGTTGATGAGGCTTTATCACTAGCAACTATTATTTGGTATTAGCTCATGCCATTGCAAATGCTCTGTGGGATTCTTTTCAGGACTAGCACTTCTAGTTCATGTAATGATTTTACGTAAACCACTTTGTCAAAGACAAACTAAATATGTGATGGAAGCTACCAATGCAGCAGAAGCTACCACAGATGTTTATACTGTCTACACTGATGCCTCTACTGGTGCTAAATCAGTTACTGATATTCCTCAAGAAGTGTTGACAATGAATAAAATGAAGACATTTTTGTTGTAACCCAATGTTTTATTTTGCAATTGTATTATAGTTTAAAAATAAATGCATAGTGTGATGACATTATCTTGTTATATAATATACTTTGATAGACCACAAATTCATCAAAATTTATAGTCAATTATTTAACTCCATGGGTAGCCTAGATCAGTAATGAAACATATCCTTTTTAAAGTAGAGTACTTTAATTTGGTAAAGTTAATTTGTAATAATTATATATGTTTTATCTAACCACAATCCCAGTATATGTGTAACTATAAACATATTTGCTGATAACTCTTTTCTACAATGAGTCAGTTACAGTAACAGTTTTAAACAGACAGGAGCTCTAATATATCCATATATAAACTGTATATATGGCACTATGTCTACTATGCAATCACTTGTCATAGCTTTTTGTAATCATCAAAACAGTAACATTGTATTCCCAAATTAGCCTCTCTATAGCCTTATTTTATTGTTAACTATTAATTATCCTAGGTAAAAAAATATTATGAAAAGGGAAGTCAACCACACAGTACTTGTATGTGATACAAAAAAAATCATGAATAATAAATATATCTGATTATAAATCAATATCAATTAAAAATGGGAAAAGAAATTACTCGTATCATTTTCACACTCTGATTCTTCATTAGGCAAGGTATAAGTACTCATTGCATTTGTAGAGGCAACAGTGTCCTTTGTATAAACAGCTGTATCCACCTTCTATCTTCCTATGAGTGAATGAAGGAGGGAACAGTTGTTTGATGACGAAGCTTGTGCCGAAGTAATACATGGCCTAAAAGTGCCAAAGCAGAGAATGTTCCCCATGATGCTTCTGTTAATGCATGAGCCAACAACAAACTATAGCTAACCATGTGGAGATATGGCTCCATAGACACGGTCCAATTATAGGAAATAAAGCTAATACAAGAAGATAATTGGATACGCTAATAATGGTAGGAGCTCTTTTAAAGCTGTCATGTTAGGATTATTTTCTTTGGCTAATAGTGGCTGTAAAGATTGGTATCCTGTGGCTAAGATAAGCTCTCCAAACTAAAATAATAATAATAATAATCACAGCTATTAGCAAAGAGTAAGAGAGACAAATAATGGACCATACCATAGTGTGAATTGTTCTATAATTCCCACTATGTCCTTTTTACTGGGACAATCATTGTTCCAATCTCTAATCCAACACCAGGCTCCTGCCAAGTCATAATAATCGTGTAAATAAATGGAATCCATACTATAAGACAAGGAAACAACACAGACACAAGTATATATGCAATTTCCAGGTTCTTCAAGTCTCTTAACACACACAACGCCAAACTGAATATGTGGAACACTAGACACAGAGTTAAGAGAGTTTTTGCCCACACAGTGTAAGTAACTAGAAAGGCTGTAGCTCGACATGCATTGACATGATATGTATCCTCAACATAGTTGATATTAATCATTTGCAGAGCTTCACCCTACTAATAGAAGACAAGACAACACTTGGTAGAGTGCCAAATCGAGACAAAGTACTTGTACAATTTCAAGCACACAACCAACAAGACTGCAATCAAACACATTACAGTAGACCACAGCACCAAGAACATTATGGCTATCAGTAAATGAGTCTTTTGCTCGTTAGAAAGAGAGACATTACAATTATTAGCGAGTAGTTTCGTTACCACTAGACTCCATTTTTATTTTAGCTCAATCAAAGTTCAGGCCATAGTTTTACCACGTGGTATCACACACGTATATTTATTAATCAAAATTAAAATTTAATTATATAACACATTTTTTATAATACAGAATTGTAAAAGTAAATTTGTTACCACTCCATATACTGTGATATTATTATGATCAACGATTATCATCATCATATTCTGACTCATTGGGTGTAGAATATATTTTTTCCTAGCATTCACAGAAGTATCAGTACTTGTTAAATCAATTATATTATTCTTTAGAACAATAGCAGTTACAATCTAGCAACAGGCTGTCTTTTTTCATGACATAAATGTACAAATGGTATATTGATAATAAGTGTTAGAGCAGAGAAGAAGCACCGTAATGCCTCTGTAAAAGAACAACAGAGTATTCTATATATAGCTACTATTTAAATATATGACTCCTCAGATTCTATAAACTAAAGAGAATAGGGCCAACAAAAAGAATATAATTGGATACGCCACTAATGGCAAGAGCTCTTTCAGAGTTTGTCTTGTTTGAATTCTTTTGAATCAATAGTTTCACCTCCTTTTTATGACTGATAAACCCCTCCTGGGCCTACTCAATACTAAAACAATGATAGTCACAATAATTAAAAGACATTCAGGAAAACAAACAATGGACTATACCACAGTGCAAATTGTTCTGTGATCCCTACTGTCATTTGTACCAAGATAATTACCATCGTGAACCTGGATCCAGCACCATGCACCTGCTCTCCCATATAAATCATGAATAAGTGGCAATAATGCTGGAACAAGAATATATTTTATATTGAGCTTCTTGAAATATTTTGAACATACTGTCCAACTGAATATGTGAAACACTACTATAGAACAGTGTGAATAGGAGTTTTAGCAACTCACTAGAAAGGCAATCGCTTCACAAGAATTGATATAAAATTCATTCACAGTATAATTGATGTTGTCTTACTACAAGGCTTGAGTCATCCTAAAGACAAGACCAGCTACAACTTGATAGAATGCTAACCAATACTTGTACAAATTCCAATAGTTGTACAAAACCATTTAATGAGGATATTATGTAGGCAGTCCCCACGGTAATAAGAATTTTATTCATCTGGGTCTCAAGTGAAGGAAGTATTATAGTCATTACTACAATCAAACTCCATTTTTTAATTTATCAAAGACAGGTCATCATGCATGCATGATTCCTGGTTATGATAACTGTGACATTAGTAGCAGCAGTGTCATAGTGCACGCATTGTTTAACCTCCTTTATGTAAATGAATTAGCTACAAGTAATGTAAATATATGATGGCAGTGTGTAGAACAGTGATGTAATTTTACAAGTCATTGACAATTTGTTTGTTATAATGACTAATGATCTAACAACTGCTACTCAGCACAGCCCCCAATGTAGTCTGTAGTAATACATGATTTCCTGATATTGTAATTTGTAGTGGAACATTAATTCTTAATTCCCCAAGCACTATATTAAGAGGAAGAGAAGTTGAAGAGTACAACTACATTATACAGAGCAACTGGTGAGTTGAAATAATCTATTGTGTAAGTAGCTCCATCTCTCAACCAAGACATGGCATCATCTATCCATGAAAGACTAAGTAAGAAGATCTCTATTGAGTTTTCATGAAAATATTCTCTCTCTCTCTCTCTCTCTCTCTCTCTCTCTCTCTCTCTCTCTCTCTCTCTCTCTCTCTCTTCTCTCTCTCTCTCTCTTGGTCTCTCTCTGCCCTCAAGACAGGCTTCTTAGTAGTCAAAGCTGTAGTGGTAATGCTGTAGCAGAATATCAAGATTTGACTGAAGTTATTGAGTCACTTGCACATGATGATCCATCACTCTCTCATCTTAACCTCAACACCATCCTCTGATTACTTCACAACATATCTTTGAAATTATCAGTGCTTTAGAAATAACACACGTGTCACTAAATTATCATTGGCAAATGTCAAATTTGACAATAGCCATGCTGCTGTAAGTATTCTGATTATATCATCTTATTTAGTGACAATCTCATGTAATTCATTTCAGAGTTTGGCTAGACTTTTTGAGTCAAAATCAAACATTGACATCACTTAATCTGGACTCGAACAGACTTGCTCTTGAAGGCATCACGGTACCAGTATATACACTTTATTTTATTATGCTTGGTTGCTGTATCAATAACATAGTATAATCATGCTAGGTGATATCATTACATATTAACAAGGTAATTGATCACATTACAAGCAGCTTAGTGTCAGATGACATAGTTTTTGTATACACTCTTTTAGGCAATTATGCAAGCACTGTTGACAACTCCACGCTACAAGAAATAAGGCTATGCAATCAAGTTAGTATGTAACACTGATCTATTTCAATCTGCTTTTAATTATTCTGTAGTACTATCAAAGTGGTCATCGAGTTGAAGATGAAATAGCCAAGCTGTTGGAGAAGAATACCCCGCTAAAGAAGTTTGGGTACTCTTTTACTTCCATGGACCTCGAATTGAGCAGAGAAGTGGATAATGGAATATTGATCTACGTAAGGCACATGTAGTCTAATATCTAAGTATATCTTGTTTTATTTTCAATCAGAGAGAAAGAGAAGAGTACAAGGAGCCTATTAATGAGCAATGATCACATGGCTCATCACATGATCTAAAAACAACAATAATTAACTTTTTCTTATACATTTTTATTTGAAGAGTTGTTATATATATTTTATCATAATTAAATTTTCTCAAGATGAAGGTAATATAAAGAATAATAATACCTTGTGTATCATAAAGTAATTAACTATATGTATTATATACAATAACGTTATTAGATTATCATGAATGCTTCTAATCTTTATATACACCTACTCTATATATTGTTTAGCAAATTATATACATCTATCTGTGTTGTTTACTATATGACTCTGGGTATAGTGACTCACTAATTTTAACAGGATGCATTTGTAGCAGATTGATATTTTGATGAAGTAGCCTGTTTGAGGCAGTATATGTACAAAAATTGCCAGAGCTGAGAAGGATATCAATGTCTAGAAATGTAGACAATATGTAGTCACAATGACTCTGGCAGGAAGTCCATGCTTTGACGTGTAATATAAATTATATTAATGTGGATCACTTAATAATATACATTATTATATAGGTTTTCTTGCCGACTATGTATATTGAACCATTCTTATTCTATTCATGTGACAATATATTTTAGATGTCATGAGAAAATTTTATGGGGCTATAGGTTCAGTACTAAACTCCTATACTTTAAATTTATGGTGTCATTACTGGTATAGTCATGGAGTCAAATAATTGACTACAATTTTGATAAAGATCAATTGCAACTCATCAAAGTATACCATAAGAGATAATGTCATCACATTGTGCATATATTTTTATGCTATTACACTATTGTACAAGTGAAAAAATGTCTTCATTTTATTCACTATAAACATCACTTTTCTTCAGGATATCAGTAACTGTTTTAGCACAAGTAGAAGCATCAGTGTAGACAGTATAAACATCTGTGTAGCTTCTGCTACATTGTAGCTTCCATCACAGATTTAGTTGGTCCTTGACAAAGTGTTTACGTATTATTATTACATGAACTAGAGTGCTAGTCCTGAAAAGAATCCCCCAGAGCATTTGCAATGGCATGAGCTCATACCAAATAATAGTTATGCTATGTGATAAAGCCTCATCAACACGATCGATAAATGGGAGAAGAGCTAATAGATAAATATTATTGGGTATGCCAGTAATGGTAGAACCTGTTCAAAGCTTTCTTGTTTTTGTTTTGTTCTTGACTGATGATTAAGGTTCGTTCTCTTGTGGTTGTACCTGTTACAAGCTCTCCATGCTAATACTGAAAATTATAATACCAATTACAAACACACAACAGTAAGAGATACAATTAATGGACCATACAACAGTGTGAATTTTTCTATAATTCCCTCTTTGTACCTTTCACTGGGACAGTTCTCATTCCAACTTTCGGATCCAACAACCAAGCATTTGAGACGCCCATAAGAATGAGTTATAAATGGAATCCATGGGAGTTACCAAAGGAACAACACAGACAATAAAATGTAATAATTTTCTAACTTTTCAAAGTTTTTTGAAACACGCAACCATACAAAAATATGTGGAACACAGACACAATGTAAGAGAAGCTTCATCCATATACATAATGAATGAGAAAAGCCATAATGTTACATTCAATAACATGAAATGTATCTTTTTGCGTAGTCGAGATGTTCCATCATCATCAAAATTCCTATATACACTAAAAAAGAGGCAGGCCAAGACTTGGTAGACAGTCTAACCTATACACAAAGTGCTTGGTACAATTTTAAATAAATAACAAATTAATGCTGTACTGCACATCACAAAAGATGTTATGCTAGGAATCAGCCATGATACAATCAATGTATTCCTCTCATGTTTCTGTGAAAGAGCTGTGTTGCAGTCATTACGAGTGAAGATCTGATCCTCTTCCATATTTCTTCCCTACATCTTCTTGTAAACAGTGATGATGTAATAGTTTTTGATAGAGTACAGAAATTAGTCTAGTGTACTATAACCTTGACCACTAAATTAAATTGGTTTATTATAAGGTCTAATAGAAACAATGTAAATTGTGTTAGAACAAATAAACAACGTGGCACGATTGTTTGTCTAGACTATTTGTTTTCTAGTATATTCTCTGTTTTCGCTATATAAGTAACTTTGCTATATATGTCTGGTGGTAGTTTTGTTGTTGTCCTTGATGAATAATTTCACTATGTGCAAAATTCGATTATTATGCTCACAAAGACAAACATTTTGTTCCAAAGTGAATACCGAGATGGATCTTTCTGAATTGCATCCTGTTAATGAGTGTAAATGCTCCCTCACTATGAACCAGATGAATATATTATAGGCTTATGGTGAGCACCCTAGTTTAGATTACCACAATGATGTGTAGATCTTATTTGTTCATATGTCTATGTTATTATAGCAACTGCTCTCCTTATGGAACAATGGCTAAAACTGTAATTGTGATAGCAGTAGTTTTTATCAGGAGGGCTTACCTCAGTCCAAGAAGGAGTCAAAGCCATTGATCAAGGAAAAATCCTATATGTATGTATATTATATATATATATATATATATATCTATATGTATATAGGGTTATAAGGCTCTGGGTTTAACTTTGGATCCAACACCACGCATTGAGATAACCATAACTAAGAATGATTACATTAAAAAGAAAACCACACGCAGTTAACCAAATGGAACAATGCAGTAAAATTGCCATGCAGAAAATACGCAACCATACAAAATATGTGGAACACAAGACACAATGTAAAGAAAAGCTTTCATCCATATTGCATAATGAATAGAGAAAAGCCAATTGTTAGCATTCACAACAGAAATTATCCTTGTGTAGTTGATATTCATCATCATCAAAATTTCAAGGAACAAAGAGTAATGCCTTTATGTATATCACAACTATGTATTATGCTTAGTAATCAGCCAGACACAATCATTTATACCTCTCGCAATCGTGTTGTGTGAAAGAGAGCTGTTGCATGTCATTGCTAGTGAAGATCTGATCCTCTTCCTATTTCTTTCTTGTACACTCAAGTGATGTAATTGTTTTGAGAGAGTACAGACGATTTAGTGTAGTGTACTGTAACCTTTGACTCATAATTAAAATTGCTTTATGATCTATCTATAATTCCCCCCCCCCCCCCTAGTACTACGCCCACAAATACAAACCCTTGGTCTGGAATAACAAGATGGTTATTGTTATCAGCGTCTTGTCAATGACTGTAATGTATCCTTTACTAAGAACCAGATGAATAATATTATAGTGCCATGGCGAGCACCTGTTTTTATTCTCCACCATGATGTGCATAATAGCAATCTTATTTTGTCATTTGCTGAGATTGTACAAGTATTTTGGTCTATCGTTAGCAACCTTTATCAAGTTTTTGGCCCTGTCCTCCTTGTTAAGTCCTAGCTGAAGCTCTGCAGAATAATGAAATTCAATTATACGGAAGATAATTCCATATTGATGCTTGTATAGCCACTGCTTTCCTTTGGAATATACAATATGGCTAAAACTTCTTTTACACTCTTCCTTGTGTTTCATTTTTCTGTCTAGCTGTGTGGCTTTAGAAAACTGTATTAAGTTAGTAACTTGTGTTACTTCCTAATATCTGTGCATTCCCAGTTTTGCAGCATGCATTCCCTTCTCTCACATTTATATGGCATAGCAGGACATGGTGTTGGATTCAGATCCACGATAGTGGACTGTCCTGATGATAAAATTACACAGGGGTGTTTATAGACAATCACTGCACACTGTGGTATGGTCCATTATTTGTCTCCCTTACGGTCTGTTCACTTGCTGTAATGTGATAGCAGTAGTTTTTATGCGATAAAGAGCTCACCTCAGTCCACAAGAAGGAGTCAAAGCGTTGATCAAAGAAAATCCTAACAAGACAGCTTTGAAGAGTTGCTACCATTTACTGGATATTCCCATTATATTTACTTGTTAAGTTTGGTTTCCATTAGCCAATCGATTGCATGGTGCTATAATCCCAGTTGGCAGCTACCACTTGTTAACACTATATATAGAATGATTTCAGTAGCTCTTTGGGGATTTTTTTCATCTCTGGCACTACTAATTCACGTGCTACTCTTACGTAAGTTACATTTTCACAAAGAAATATGAAAACTAATAAAACGAAGAGAATATGATAACAGTTATATTACACTAAACATACTACTGCTTCTACAGCTGCAATCAGCCATTTTACTATCCCTAGAGAGTCTGAATGGAAGAAATGGTGGATGATAAGTGTTAAGTACCACACATTAGAATTGTGTTTTTCAATTTGACCTTTAATTCTTCTTTTGTACTGAGTAACATATGTTTTATCTCTCCTACCAAATATAGTAGGGTGTGAAAAGCAGGACATGACATCCTTTAATTTTGTCTATTTGGACATCAATACTAAGGTCATAAACGAAACAAATTATAATAAGCATAACCACACTTTCACACAGCTAGTAAGTATAGTAGCTCTATTATTATTAACAGCCTTAATTAGGTTGAGAAGGACAAGTTGTTTCTCAACTACTCTATTATTATACATTGTGTGTGTGAATTTGAGAAGACATTTAATTATATTTAACTGTTCTACTGAATAAGAACAGTTTTGAAACAAACAATACATATCCAAGTCATATAATGTCAAAAAAAAAAAAAAAAAAAAAAAACATGTAAGGCCACCCTGCAATTCTCTAGGAGCAGCACACAACAAATTGTTTAGGTTCCAGTTTACATATGTTACTCGGATATAGTAGTCTTGTCACAACAAACACGTGAATGTGTTTCATTCAACTACTTTGTTTTATTTAAAAGTTTTGAACTTATACAAACGAGAAACGGAGTGCTTGTTCACAACCATCAAAATAAAGAATTAGAAAATTTAAGACTGCCTTAACTACAAGTAAGCTGTATGCCTAGAGTAAACTTAGTGCTTCTAAATAATAGTTCGAGTTTTACTTTATCTTTCACTCTCACTCCTGATACACTGGCGTACGCTGAGGAGAATCATGTTAAATGTGATTGTAGTGTTACGATTATTGCTATACTTTAAGAGACATCAACATTTTCAGGAGTCTTCTCTGTTCTGATGTTTCATCAGTGTTGAAGGAGTTCTTGATGCAACAACGACAAGGACAAAGTTTTTGACGTACTGAAGAGTAGTAGACAACACATTCAAGACCATTTAACATGCCTTCATGAATCACCAATGGCTGCTTGTGGGAGTTAAAGTAGTCCTTAAAATGAGCATTAGTTTGAGGTATATGGTAGCAAATTCTATTTTTGTCTGTTTATGGGTGGTAGACAGCATATCCATCCTTAGAACTTGACCTATTATAATGTCACTATATACAGGGTACCACAAGGTATGATTATCCAATTGCTAATCTATATTTTGAAATTATATACCTAGACCAACTTCTCCTATATCACAGTTTCATAATATAAAAACTTACCATAAGTAATAGATTAATTTTATGAAGAGGTGCAGACAGTTTTGACATATATCAGTATAGGACAAATATGATAGAGAAGATAACACTTCCAAACGTAAAAGAAGAAAGAAGAAAGAATGGCCAGAATTTATGCCCTCCGAAAAGTGAACAATAGTTGTGAAACTGGGTAAGGTTATACAGTTTACGATCACCCCCCCCCCCCCCCCCCCCCCCCCCCCCTTATCTATACAAACAAAAGAGATTTTAAGTACTAACATTAAAAAAAAAGTTAATACATTGTATAAGAATAGGATAATAGTATTGGGAATTGGCTGTTTGACAGACAAGTGTTCCAACGTCTAAGTGTTTCAATGACCCTAAAAGTTAATAATTTCTATTATTGCCTATCTATAAGGCCCCAACCTAAACACACACAACATACTAGTATAATAATGGTACCAGACTGTAACTATCACAAATGTGAACTGACTATTTAATAAGATGGAGTAATGGTTTTCAATCTCTAAAAC
>NW_024534121.1:0-25095 GCF_016097555.1 Gigantopelta aegis
ACCAAGTTTATTAACCTCTTCTCCCTTTTTTAGGTTGTGGTGTTTCAAAAATCTAATACCTTCATTTTTAATAAATTTATTTCGGCTATTCACTAGCCAGGAACAATAATGTACTTGGACTAGTAGACCATTCTTTTGGCAAACTTATTATGCCCATAAGTACAATAATACAAAAACCCCTTTTTTATTTCATTGTTTTCCCAGGTTTACCATCTCTTTAAATATCTTTACATACATGTTTTTCTCTCTTACATTACACCCTCGGAAAAAAGTATCGAAATCTCATTGTATTAGGTATAGCTTTTTTGACCTATTGTTTTGCAAACGGTCACCACACGAAAGTAGTAGGCGTACATCATCAACTATTCTCGACACCATTCACACCACATCGCAATACTACCAGCCCCCTCCCTACCACACCACTTCCCACGTTACTACACCACATCCACCTCTTCCCTTCCACCCACATCACAATACCATTGGCAACCCTACCCCCTCACCTCTTGCAGTAAACCACGTCCACTGCTTAACAGTCTACTACTACAACCCAGTTCACATCCTAATACCATCTCGACCACTACCCACCCCCATCCCCTCTTGCTTACCAAATCCTTGCTACTTTGTCTACTACTACGTCTTCCTCCTCTACCTCGTCCACCTTGCATACCACCTCTTGTACTACTTTACATACACCTGTCCCAAAGGACCTTGTCCTCCTGCTAACCATTGTTTTGCCAATTGTTCGAATAATTTCCATCTTTATCATTCATCAATCACTATTGTTATCTTCATTTTGGACGGACAACTGTAAGAAGAAACATAAACTAATACTTCATGCATTATATTTTTCATAGTATACATCAATTGTACAATGTTTGCATTCAGTTTCTTCATCACTGTACCTGGAGTCAAGTAACACAAAAGTCATCATCACTATCTGAGAACATTATTTCATCATCAGAATCAATGTAGCTTCTGCCAGAACAGCATTTACATCCCATAATTTGGCAACACCTGATTGCATCATCACTTTTATTTTACTATAATTAATTGAAAGCCACACCACACGCAAAGGCATTGCTATACGTCGCCATGTTACATTAGATTACAGTACTTTTATCTTATTTTGCAATTAACTCCAGGTCACTCATAAGCCCATTGGTGGCTGGACTGAAATGAAACAGTCTGGAGTTGTCTTGTCTTGTGTGTTCCACATGTTACTGTAATATCAGGTGACACAAGACTACAATGTCTTTATAAATATATTGTAAACATTTTACATTCTATTTTCATTTGAGTTCAGAATTGAGTGATATGTTTGTTACATTGAGGAAATTATGTATCTCTCTAACCTACTAATGGTTGTTACATGAGAATGCTCTGTCCATCACAAAAATGTTTGGTGGTGTGGTTAAGTACAGTAGCTATACTGAACAGTACAATGTTAATAGAGATTATACGAAAGTAAAGAAATTAAATAAAATAAGTTATCAATTGAAATTTGACTCTTTCCGCCTGATATATAAAATCATTTTTATTTGTGAATTTATTGCAAATTATAGTAAACAATAGTCCTGGTAAGGTCAGCCTCTTTCTTATAGAGAAAGGGTTTGTTAGTCCATCTACTATAGTCACTCTTTGACTAGCAGTACTGGAAAACCACAATCTATTGTACTTGTTTCTGACAACCATATTGTTTTTATAGTTGGGTGTGTCCTGATAACTGCTTTGATCTAAATAAAAGTGCAGTGTGTAGTGACAAGCACAATTTAGTATGGAGGTGATTAGTGCCAAAATAGTCACATTAAGAGAGACTAGTGAAATCTTGAGAGGGTAGTAAGTCTTAAAATGGGGTGGTGGTATTTTAAAATAGGGCAGTGACTTTTTTAAAATAAGTAGTAGTGACTTGTTTTAAAATAGGGTAGTGACTTTTTATATTAGGGGCAGTGGTTTTAAATGTAGTAGTCGCATTTAAATAGGTAAATCCTTTTGAGCAAATGATAGTGTATTTATGAAAAGGTAGTTTCGTTAGGATAGTGTCTTTTAAAGTGATCAACATTCTCTCTGTCTCTCCTCTCTCTCTATCTAGCCATCTCTGTGTTGGTCATATATGTCACATTGTGTTTCGTCCAATATGATCAGTTTGGTCAATATGGCTGGGTCATGTTAGTCAATATTGGTCATAGTAGTTACTTATTATATCATTCAATCAATATGGTTAGTTCATCAGTATGATCCAGTTGGTTAGAGTATGGGTGGTCCCCGCTTTTTGGTCAAATCATGTTAGTCAGTATGGTCAGGTTGAGTTGTTTGTCAAGTTTGGTCAGTATCCCTCAAATTGTTAGTGTTTGGTCAGTATAGTTGTAGTGTTACATTTATTATGGTTAGCATTCAGTGTTATCTTCAGAGCTGGTAAATATGGTGATCATGGTATTGTCAGTCAATGTTGTTCAGTTTATCAAGAGTTTGCTTACTATGATCAATCCAATCAGGACAGTGGGTTGGTCATTATTGTATGGTAAGTATGGTCAGTATGATCCACCAATGTTCTTCAGTAGTGTCAGTGTTTGGTCAAATGGTCATGTAAGTTCGTTTATGGTCAGTATATCATTTCAATCTGTAGGTTGGTAAGTTTTAGTCAATATTGATCTGAAGTGTTGCTCTAGGATGGACATTCATTAATTAATAGTTTGGGTCTTCCCTTTGGTCAGGTTTGTCAGTATGATTGGTTCAGTCATTATGTTTCCCCAGATGCATGGTCAAAGATCAGTGTTGGTCCGTATGATTAGTAGCATTGCTTACTATGTCTTGTCATTAGTATAGTCAGTATGGGTGGGTCAGTGTTGGTTTGGAAAGTATGGCCAGTATGATATAAGTGTCAGATAGTCAGTACACTACTGTCAGCGTGCAGTCAGTATACTATTGCTTACTATGGATAGTGTTTAGAGTACTTAGAACTCATTATTATAGAACATACATTTACTTACATACACATGATGTGATGGAGATTTAACATACAATAGCTTATATAAACGCTTTTATATGTTACAGTAAGATTGTCTAAATAGGGATTTTTGTGAAAATCCTGAAACTTTCAGGGAGTTTGTGAAATCATTTTTCACTTAGGGACATCATAAATTCACTAAAAACTCTAGTGATTTCATGAAATCACTGAAATGAGGCTCTGTTTTATTTTGCAAATCACTGAATGTAATATATTGGTGGAAATTCACATGTTTAAGTATTGTAAGGAAGTGTATATTCATAAATATATGATTAGTTTTAATATCTGTACACAATTCTTTATTACAGATTTTTCATGGGACAATCACCACAATGAGACATTTTGATGAAACAGTAATTTCACTGGAAATAATACCATAACTTTGATACTACTCCTCAGGATTTATCATATATTTCAGAGCAGTTTATACTTCCTTTAACGTGTTTGTACTTGCAATTTAGCTTAGCCTTTATACTATATAAAGAGGCAGCTACTAACAATGCTCATCCACTTTTTCCTACATTTGAAAAAAAGGCCAGCGCACTAATTTTGAGACAAAATTCAAGAAATATTTTTAATGTGCAAAATATCTCATTCCTAAAAACGTGTACTACAAGACCATTGGTGATCTAAAAAAAATAGCAGCTGAAGCTTCCATTACTAAGTCACATTCAGCGCAGTACTACAATCTACAAAAAGCATGAGTTACTTCGAGTGGTGATGTAGAGAAGCTTATCAAGAAGAGAAAGTCACCAGAAGACCCCAGTCTACATATATATATATATAACTATAGTCTGTTTGAATTCACCTTGCCACTGGAAATTAGTAGTGAGTGCAAGTAGTATGCATAAACACTGTTTTGTGATATCCCTATTTATGACACACTTTTTGGTTCCGGTTGATAATTTTGCAGCTCATTAGCGAGGGGGGGGGGGGGGAGGGGATACAAAGCTGAGATTAGTCGTTTTATTGTGTCAATTTGCACCTAAACTGTTTACCTGTCTGAAGCACTCGAAGTGTTAAAACATCTAGTGTCTTTTAATAGATAAAACCATTTGGAGATCAGGAGATGATTCCATGCTACATGCAATACTCAATGTACTTCTTGAAACATATCAAGATACAATTCTATCGAAGTAAGTCATATATTCATTATGTAATTAGTACATTAAGACGGTATTGTTATTAGGACTGTTGGTATTTATATATCTATGGTATTTGTAGTTATGAAGTTACATATAAAAATGTGTAACTTGTAATTCATGCAGGTAGTTTGTTTATTTCAGGTTAAATTGGATTAAGATTTATGGAGAGGAATATCATATATAGTATTTTGTATTACGTGCCTGTTTTAGGAAAAAAAAATCTATCATTTCTAATAATTAGACACCGGTACTTTTGTTGTTGAAATATTGTTTTAAACAATGGGCATCAACATTCTGTAATCATATCTCATCATAATTATTTATCATTGATTACGTTGTGATACTGCTTTTAAAACGTTTTTTATAAAACAACCTTATCAGCACATCATTGTGTTCATGCTATAACACCACGTACATTTTGTCTTTGTGAGAACTAACAGTTAAATAATATAATGAATTAACCAAGTATTATGAAAATAGTAAAGAGCATAGTGTTTAATAATCTTATAATGTCAAAATAACAATTCACTAAGTAGTCGTCTTAACCAAACAGCTTCTTGTGTGGCACCACTTAATGACATGTATTCCTGCCTCCGCAGTTGATAAGGCCACTGTAGATTGCTTCTTTTTTCTTACTGAGCCAGACTTACTGGTCCTCCAGCAAGTAAAAAATAGATTACCACTTGTAGAGTGACGATCATCGAGATCACCTGCCCAATCTGCGTTTCTGAGTATCCTACTAGAGTGCTACTTCTAATTTACTCATATTTCAGTCCTAAGTTAAATGGTCTTCTTTAAGTATCTTAAGATCCTCTTTACCGCTGTTTAGTGAGCTTCCCTTAGATTTGAGCAATACTTTTTGATGCTGCTCCCACTCCTTGTGAAATGTCAGGACGAGTGCTATAGCTGCATACAAAAGACTTCCAACCATAGACTGGTACAGTGTAGGATCCACTATTTGCTGGTTCCATCATTCCTTTTTGAGCTTCTCATTAAGATAAGCACCCAACCACTGTGTTGATAATGTAAATATTATGTATACGGAATTCTTGTTTATACTGTTTATGATTATTTCATATCATACTTGAAAGAACTAGTATGCATATTGATACATGCGTCCTTACAAAGGCGTAATGAATGATACGATCATGTACTGCAGAAGTATAATCACAACCATCATAATGTATAATACTGAACATCTCATTTACAGAGATCATGTGTTCACCCACTTCCTGTATTTATTCAAGACTACACAAATATACAATAGTTTATATACATTTAATTAATAGTTACATAGTTACAGGACCTCACAGAACTGTAATTAATTGTGAGTAATGAGACATACCAAAACATTTGTAAGCAAAAAAATGCAATATATGACATTCAATAGTTTAGTTGCTGTCTAGCAACAAAGTATAAATAGACCATTTTCTTGATTTACCAGTTCTACATTTTTGTTAAGTTATATGTAGTGCAGTATATAACAAGTTCATATGTGATGACAGGAAGATTAAGAAGAAAATATATTCATGCATAATTGTAGCTTATAACAAGCTTATTTTATTCGAAAGTTTAGGGATGTAATTAGTAATTATTCCAAAGTCTGTGCATACCAGGAAAAGGTCATGTTACATGTCCAGTTTTTCTTATCTATAATCAAACCATTTATCATCATCATATCACTTTATGGGTACTCATACAATATATGATAACAAATCAGTAGTGTTGAAGCTTGTATCATCAAACTACACTTGCAATGTATAACAATTACTTATAATGTGATACAATTTAAAGTAGTAGTTAAAAATATGACATAGTGTACCAGTACAGTCTATATACATTATTACTCTGTATTATGTTATTAATGTTGTCTATATCTTTTAGTGGAAGCAAACTTCTTTGCATTCTGCTGCATATAAGGGAAGAATTGAAATTGTTACGCTTTTGATTAACAATGGAGCTAATCTGATGCTCCTGATCATGTTAGTATTCATACATTTTACTACATTATATACATTTCATGATGATTTGTCATGGATACAATATTATAATGTAGTATATCTCTTTTTACCAAGTGTTTAAAATATCTCATGGATTTTGCTAAAATTATTAATATAACCTTGTGTATACAACAGGATATCTATAGTCCTTTGAATTTTTAAATCCAATATAGTCTAATATTTTTAGTCACATGGGCTGAACTACATTTTCATATTAAAGCAACTGAGAAATTTTCAGTAAAACCATCCCTTATCATAGCCCATAGTCTATATATAACCTGGTGATGAAAGATAAGCAAAAAAATAACAATAACTTACCTGTGGCTAAGATGACCTTGCTTTCAACTTATTTGGCTATTTTTTTGACTTTTACTATGTTCATACTCTATCCCACACTTGAAAGATTACAATTCTAACAAAAAAGCTTTATTCACCAACTTTGCATGGGAGAAATGTCATAATTAGGACTGATAGTTTGAAAAAGGATATCAATATTCATATTCCTTACATATAACTTGAATATTTCAATCTATTAGTCCTGTGACATTTTAGATGGTACTCTGACGTGAGATTTGTATGCAATAATAATGATACTGTGTCAGTAAATCCAAGCAATCTGGATGAAACCACCAAATTTTAAAATAAAAATTTAGTAAATCAAATTGGAAAGAATTGATCAATGTTTATAAATAAAAAAGCTACATTGCATCTATTTATAAGATAACTTAGTCTATTAATTTTATAATACACAGTAAAAACAACGTACCAAGATAGATGATATGAAGGAACACTACCTCAACCTTTTTTGAGTACATCAGTAATGCTTAGTTCAAAACCTTGGTGCACAAGCAAGAGGTCATATTCAGTGGCACAATCCATAATGTACATAGACTGTACTGGTACACTATGTTGCATTTTTGACTACTACTTTAAATTGTATCACAGTATAAGTAATTGTTATAACTAATTTTGAAGCAATATTAATTTCGGGGGGGGAAAATCTCCAAAACCTCTACAAATATAATGAAGATGTAGGCATTCAGACTATGTGCTATGACCTACTACTTGATAATATCATTAAGTGGCTTCTAATGGCTACAAAGACACTTCTAAATGAAAGCAACCTTATAACCCTAACATTAAAACTAAAAGATTTAGAGTCTATGTAAGTAACTTATACATACTATTGTTAGTTTACTAAATAATGAATAACAACTGAAATAGACAAACTGACAGAATTTATATATACAACAGAATGATAAGAGTTCCAGAATGTTCTCAAGCACATTATAGAGACTGAAAAACACATGCATGTACACACATGCATGTGTTTTAATTAAGTGATAATGATTAAGTTACTAATTACTAATTAATTAATACTGATTAAGTGATAAAGTCAATTTACTATTCCACAAACTTAGAACTATCATAACTGGAGTTCAAATTAGTGTTAAGAGTTAAGTATATATTTCAAGGAGAAATAACAAATTAAACATGAAAGTGTCTTACCCAGAGATTGACGTAATCTTACGTGATGTGCAAGATGGATTATTGATGACTTAGCTCAAGTCAAAGGAAAAATTGCCTTGTCGTTTAGTACGTCTACTGGGTACTTTGGACTCTAATTGACAAAAGGTCCAATACTTTCCAAATTCTTAGTGAAAATTAGTGATTTTCCAATGACAGCTATGGTGCTAGTATTTTTAGTTTGCGGTCAATGTATCGACCAAGAATACTGCCAAAAGTTAGTGAAACTGTCATAACTTTCAAAAGAAATATTTTGTCATTTCATCAGCTAAGCTTGCAGCTGTGCGATGGTGATGACAATGAGTCATTACCTATATTTCTCATCATTGGTACCTATGAAGACAAAATGAGAGGTCTGGGAAAGCTCTTTCGTGAGTCATTAAAGAAAAAGAATGCACAACTTATAGCAACATTGCACAAATAACAAAGATCAATTGATTTTCTATAAAGAATGTGAGCAAGAGCTTATCTTTCCTGTTGATAATATGTGCCTAAAAAACCGACAAAATCTCTCATCTCTTGTTAGAAACATACATTATAGCCATAAAAAAGCAGTTTGTTAAGAAGAAAGTCCCTATTCGTTGGTATGTTTTGGAGTCTAATATCAAAGATGAGGGGAGAAAAATGATCATGGTATTGTATCTAGAACTCAATGTCAAGATATTGGCCAGACACTAGGAATGACCAAAGCTCAAATACAAGGAGCTATTTCATTTTTCAAGTCACTTTCCGTTTTCCTACACTTTAATACTTGCTCTCATCTTGTTTTTACAAATCCAAAATATTTCTTGGATGCCCTTTCCAATATAATTCGCATATCATTCATGACTTCCCTCAAACTCTATTACAAAAAGGAAAGATGCTGCCACCAATTTTTCACCGCCGACTTCGAGAAGAAGGCTTGTTCACAATAGATCTTCTAGATCTCTTATCTATTCAATTTGCTCCTGGTCTTTTCGAACAGCTGACCCACTACGCTTGCTGTGTGATCTCTGTATTGTAGCTGAAGTACATCGTGATGACTCCACATATTACTTTATTCCAACTGCTTTATCTCCTAAACATCTAACTGCAAATGAAAAGAAAAACTTCTCCAAAACATGTGAGCCATTGGTTTTTATCTTTCAACATGGAGTTGTGCCTCAGGTAAGAATAATCAAATAATCTTTGTTTGTATATTTTCTTTGTAGGGTGTATTCCCAGCAGCTGTTGTAGCATTATTGAATCGTAAATGGCCTCCACTTTTTACACTAGAGTGTCTGAATGCACAATTTCCTTGTCAACTCCGATTTGCTGTTAAATTGAGTCATCCAAACCTCGTGGCTCATTACTTTTAGTTGATACATGCTATGGATGGAAATCTACTGGACTGGTGATCCAGCTGAATGCTCCACTTTTCTTTCTCTTGTCACTGCTGCCATTAATTTCTGTGCTCACTTTATCATCCATCTGCTCTGAAGTGGTGATCTTGGTACTCTATGTAACCTAAAGCATAATTCTCACAAGATATGCCTCCTGTTCATGTAGCACTTGTTACTGTTAACAAAAGAAAGGAAGTTAAAAGTATCTTGTACGATACAAAGACTTGCCACCAGTGGAGTTGAGTAAAAAACTTTCAGCCATGGATGGAAGGATTTGGTAAGTCACTACAATTCATTGTTCAAGGTGACTTAATTTCATATACATATTTAGAAAAGGAAGATGTTAACAAGGTGTACAATAGTCCACTATTTTGAAAGAAGCTAAGCCAGGTTAGTTAATTCCCACCTAATATATTAACAACAATTATTTTCTAATGTAATTAAAAAGTATTTTAAAGAAATTGTGTCTGTAGAAAAAGAAGACTTTAAGGAACACAATTATATTGCTACTAACTTGCAAGAACAATCAATGTCAGGTTAGTCAACAAGTTGTCCCACTTGATTTTAAAAATGTTATTGATGTAAACAGCCATATCAAGTCATTTATCCTTTCTTACTTACTCATTATTCTTATTCCAGATACTTTTTCACAAAATTGACTATGAGAACTTGGCCCATGTTACAATTGACCTTGGTAAGTGTTCTAGATAGTATAGCGACATTTTATTTTTATTATGCTTATAAATATATCACTTGTAAATTGCTAATATACGAAACTATTATATTTTTCATTGCAGAGAACAAGCTTGATATCCTTCGTTTGCTACATCCAATTAGATATATAAATGGAGACAAATAGGACAGTCACTCAAAATAAGTCATGGAGATCTAGAAAATATATGTGATGAAAGGAGTCGCAATAGCGACAGACTCTCTGATGTCATTCAAATTTGGTTTGACAAAAAAACTACTGATATTACCTGGGACACAATTAAGATCGCAATAGAATTACCACCTGTGTTAGAACCTTCTATAGCGAAAGCATTATGCATTTCTTTAGCTCCATCAAAAACAATTAAGCAATCCTTTCTTACCTAAGATTCTTCTTTAAAGTTTAAAATTAACATGATTGTTTTTACATAACATTTCAAAATTACTTTGACTTGACATGGTGCATAATAATAATGTTCACTTTAGCCAATGTGTTTTGCTATTTGTGCTTTTTATAACTATTATAATGCTTTGTATAGTGTATAGTATATCAAAATTCAACACTCTACCCCTAAAGCAGTGCCAAATGGTTAAATACATAAGCAAAATATTGACAATTTAGCATAATAAAAACCGATTGGTGGTTTTAACTAATATATGGTTATATGGTTGCATGTAGCAAAACTCTAAAAACAGTGTTAACATTTGTATTCAGTAGATTATGATATATCAGTAGCATATTGTTGTATATGAGGAGATAAGAATAAATTAAATAATTACATTGAATTAGTACATAATCATTCATTCAGTATCCAGTACAAGTTAGTAGTATCATTGACAGAGTTGTGATACGATCAATATGATGTTTTTCCTCAGCTAAGTCTCACAAGTAAATCACCCCTCCTCTAACTCGTTGCCATAGTAACCCTAGTTAGTACAACACTAATTATTTTTTTTTCGCTTGTTGTCTGTGTATTGTAGTGTCATTTATCAAGAATACAAGCACATACACAAACAAATCATGTAATAGATTAACCAGCTTGTATAGGTAACTACTTATTTGTTGCATAAAACATGCAGTTTAGCCATTACTATTCCAAATAAAGACATCAATGTTTATATAATAAAAAGTTTTTCAGCCACAGTAAAAAAAATAATTTCATTAGAACTAATATGTGTACTCATGAAGTAAATTTAAAAGGTGTTGAATTTTATAACGTTTTTTTTCATTAATAAAACACTCAATAGCATACATTAATAAGATTAGTGCACAAATATGGAATAAGGATGAGATGGACTATTTTGAAAATGAATAAATGTACACATACATATAGTGTGAATGGTGAAAGTGATCTTTTAGCATTGACTTAAAGCATTGGCAGATAATGAAATATTAACAACAAATAATATGTAAGTATATAAAGTGTATACATAATATGTTGTGTACATTTTAACCATAAACATAAAGCAATTATTGGAGTAGAGTTCATAATATCTAACAGGGTATCTTCATCAAAATAAAGCTGATTTGCACACACCCTTAGTTCAATATCTTCATTGGTAGTTTCATTGAACACTTTATAACCATGGCATCTTAGGATTAATAACAAGATGGTTCTTCATTTCCATCACATTGTTGTCCATCCATAATGTATCATTGACATATCAGATATAATACCATCTTCCTGTATGTCCATTTATATAATAAGGAATAGCTGATTCACAATAATAGTCATCTCCAACAAAGTTTGGTTTATATCAAGGTGCTATATTATTACACAGTATTACATGGACAACAATGAATTGGGTAGGGAACATTATCTGAAGTTTAACTACCTGCATATGTCCCAATATGTTTACGGGCTACTATCATATGTAATAGAAATACCATAAAACATAACAGGACTCATGTTAGTACCATAAAATGTATCAGGAGGCTGATATTGGTATCCTCTTATTCGACCACACACCTTACTGTAATGGACTCATTGAGTAGAAAAGAAGATATGACTAAACCACACCTGACTTAGGAAGATCACACAAATCATGATCATTGTTATTATATTGTTGCTGTGTCAAATTAGTGATCTATTTGTCAAATTGTCTTAGTGTTAGTCCAAGTGGACAGGTAGTATTAGGTTCACTCATGTTGATGTAAGGCCCACTCTCATGTAACCTCCTTTAACATCACATTTACTGCCCTTCATATCACAGTAGACCAAATATCAAAGAACCATTTGGAGTTCTTAGTTTGTAATAGCTTGATGGTGCAGAGCCATATTTGAGAAATATCTGAGAACAACTAGACAAAAAGAGACCATGGATATGCTCCACTATGTTGCAATATTTGAAAAATGAAAAGACCATTGGAAAGAAACGTATTTTGTAATAGTTTGATGGAGCAGAATTGTTTGCTATAAAGACCTGAGAGCAGTTGGAGAAAACTGAAATTATTAATAAACATAGATAAATCTTTTAACTGTCTTAAAGTTCAGCAGTAGTTATACTATTGTAATAACATTTGTCAGATATATCAACACATTGCATGGGAGGATAAAAGCATGTATTGTATGTGATGTATTGTCTTTCAATACAAGTTGATGAAAGACAGTAGTCAAGAGATGGGTCTTCTTTGGGGAGACTTTGCTAATAGCATTAGAGAGATTATGACCACATGAAGTATACAATTTGATATCAATAACTTTAGCATAATTCCTGCCATTACAGTAACAAATAGAATAGAGCAGCTACAAGATAAAGCATCATTGTTGGCAGCATTAGAAAAACATGTGCTTATTAGTATATAGTGCAATATCTATTATTTTTAAAATCATATTGTCTTTTTATTTATATCATACTAGAAGCTGAAAATTCTATTAAGAAGAGTGTGTCCATAACAACTATAAATTGAGATTATCAAGTCAGCAACTTTTAATATATTGTTGAAATAACATTAAAACAGTGCCAAATTTGACATGGAGAACAAATATTGACAATTAGCATTGTAAAGCTGAATGGTGGATTTAACATACATTGCTATAAATATGGTTGCATGCAGCAAAACTCTGATATATGTGACCTGATTTGCAAATAAGGACCATTTTTATGAAAACACTTGTGGCCTGATTTGTGAAAAGAGAAAATGTTAAAACACCTCATAAATGATCGTGTATACATAATAAAATACCATAAATAGTTGTGCATATATATAGCAAAACTATATATATATACAAAACAGTTTTTTTGAAGATGTTTTAACAGTGGTCTCTTTTCTCAATCTAATCACAAATGCATTTAACAAAAGCAGTCCCTTATTGCAAATCAAGTAACATATACTGAAAGTAAACATAATATTGCTTAATGTCATGATGGTTGTTACACATACCGGTAGTAAGCTTATCGTATAAGTTGTTTCTGTTGTTAAATGTACTTGGACACTATGCATAACAAGAGTCTGGTAACACAACAACTACATGTCAAACAACTAATATGTGTTAATATCATTGCATCTTTAAAAAGAAATAGAAAGTTCATCATAACTTAATAAGATATATAAAAACAATACTCCTTTGTAGCAATACTCTCTATATTTTACATAATTATAGCTCTTGTCAAAGTGTGACTTATAAGTCACTGCCTGTCAAGTCCAATTTTTTAATTCTGTCATTGTTCTAATGTATTAGTGGATGAAACAATACACATGTAGTTTGTATAAAATTTATTATATTTTGTTTCTTCGATTCATCATAGTTTAATATGGTATAAAATTGAAAAATGTGGGTGTCTGTACCATGACATACCAGCTGGTTCAGAGTCTTGAGTAGAAAGTTCAGAAACTACAATGGTATACCTACAAAATAATGTAAGAGAAGTGGATAGTATTATGTTTATATGGAAGCAAAGAATTACGGACATAATATAACATAAACATGTAATCATTATTAGTAATAGCAAAATATTGACATAACAGACATACAGATCATCTGTAATATAATTAACAGTATATTATACTGTTGTGTATTTGTATATAGTAGCTTTTATTAGCTGTGGAAGTATATTTGCTGGGTTTGCTTTCATGATTATTGAAACTAAAATTAGGATTATTTTTAATGCAAGCAAAATTCTGGAGACAAAATATTGTTTTAATAATATAAAGTATAACAGTATCTTTTACAATATCTGAAAATGACAGGTTTATATAATGCATACAGGTTGAACATTTTCCATTCAAAACGCATATCTATGGAATCATATTATAATAGATATTGGTTATATCTGATATAATTTATCATGAGATTCATGCTATCTAACCTACCACGTTGCTGCCATAATTATAGCACATGGCCATCAAGCAAAAGTCTTTTAAATTCTCAGGTTGTCACATCTGTGGCAAGACAGGTCACCTCATGATTGAGAAAGGTGTGTATAGCAAACTTCATCACAACAAGGATGTGCACATCAAAACAAAGAGCAAATACGGCACATACTAAGTCAGTGAAGTTATTACAGAGACAGACAACGATTATTTTCTCTGCCAACTGTAATGCCCAGATAGGTTGAAGTAACTATGCAAAGTGAAAAACAATATGTTCTGATCTGTCACTCATTTAAGAAAATACATACAAGACCAGGTTTCCAAAATAAACCTTTGAAATAATCTTGTATTACTCTTGCAGATGTAACAGGAGAAAGAATTCCAGTAATAAGATCCTTGGACATACAGGTTCAATACAAGAGCAAGTATAGCTGCTAACTTTACTAGTACTCTCAGGAATGGTTCAAACTTAATAGGTAAAGACTAAAGTGATCTTATGGATTAACGTCCGATGTCCAACTTAAACCATGTTTGGTTTTTAGTAAGTCCTCATATATATATTGGACTCCTTTATCAGTGACATTACAATTGGAGAGATATAGTTCTTTTAAAGTTGTATCACTTGCTAACAAATTAGATAAGTGAGTCACATCTTCATCTGTGATATCAGTAACATCCCACAACACTAACTTCTCAAGAGATTTATTATTGAAGAGACCATCACTGACTTGTTTGATACCACCATTAATCGAGAGGACACCAGCTCTAGTGTCTTTATTGTTTTATTAGTTTTTAGTATCTCTGATAATATGGATACACATTTAATGTCTAATGAAGTGGTTTACATATCAAGTCTCCTCACTGTACAGTTATTAAGATTGTTTATAATAACTGCAGTACTTTCAAAGATGATGAGAATAGATGAACACTTCAATTTTTTCCTGTTTGTTGCACTTTTATTAATTTACTTATAAACACCTTCACTTTGTACTATACTTGGTTTAGAGGGACTAACTTCATTTGTTGTCATTATCCCATTGAACACTTCAGTGTCCAGTGTCTCCTGTTATAAAACATAGTTACTATATAGTAGAGTACACACATAGTAATATATATATATATATATATATATAATATATATATGTATATATATTATATATATAACACACTACAATACGCTGAAGAAGCCATTATTTTCTAATTATGGTTACTATGGCAACGAGTTAATGAGGTGGGTGTGACTGACTTATTAGTAAATTTTTATAATTGGAAGCCAGCCACTGAGTGTTTGATATCAATGAATATAATTCTCTCAATTGCCATCATATTACCAAAACACATCACTCATAATATTTCCTTAACTTGTATTAAACCTGCATATGCTATTCTAGTTGAGATCTAAGTACATATTGGACATGCAGGTTAATATACTATAAGGATACAACTTGTGGTTTTGTGCAGATAGATGGTCAAACATGAAAGTAAAATCTATTGCCAAAATCAAACACAACTTTTAATTATAAATTGTATCAATTCTAACAATTCTCTCAGCTTAAGATAGCAACATAAGAGAGGTTGTTAATCTGCAGATCTCTCTATTCAATTCTGCAAGTTGATGGTTGTCACAATTACAGAGAGTACATTTAAATAGTCTAGTATTAGTCCATCAATAATATGATATCTCATTCAAAGATACGATAGGGTATTCACTTTATTTAATGTCAGTTCTTATATAAAATTATGATCTTGTCTGCATTTGTCAAAGCTAAAACAATGACAAATTCGAATAACATACCTTTGCTTGACTCTGTACTATTAGAATCCTCAATATGTTATCTGAGACTCTAACATAAAGACCTTTATTTAGATAAACTAAGATTTTTAATATCAGTGATTTGAGGATTATCAATATATTATTACTGACAACACTAGGACTTTGAGGTAGCAATTTTAAAGCGAATCATGACACCATTCAGTACAATACTTAGCATACAAATGATACTACATATAACATAGAAGAATGTAATGGATTGGATTAGTATATTATATCAATAAATTTTCTTTTTATTTTGTTACGATAATATCAATTATAATACACCTTACTTGTATGAGATAACGAAATTCTTCTTCATCATCAGCTAAACCCTTTGACTATTTTAATTCTGAAATTGAAAGAGATTTTGTAAGAGTATCACAAGACTATATATATTGAATATATAGTAGTACCTGCAGTTTCAATGACAAATGACTTCTCTTCCTGACTAGGGGCGTTTTTTTAGTTGCCTCAAATCCCTAATCAGTTACTGGTTTATGATCCTTATGTATGAATGCTAGATCTAGTAAAAATGTTTATAAATGAGAAGAAACTAATACCATTAATTTTCAAGGTCTGTTTTAACTCCTCAATCTGTTTGGTCCTCTCTCCCTTAGCTGTAAGGTCAATGACGTTTATAATTTCTTGTAGTGTCTCTAGCTCTTTCTGTCTCTCAGCAGACACTGACAGTATATTTTTATCATAGCTTATATTGAAATGAGAAGAAGATTGATCACTAATATATTATGTAAAATACTGACAAAATTTTGACTTGTGATTGTTGTTCCATTAATTTACCTTCCTTTGTTTTCACAGTGATGTTTAAATGTCAATTGTTTTTTTTTTTCTCTAATTTCTCTTATCTCTATATAAAGGAATGTTCAGTTATAAAATATCACATATTAGAGAGCTATAAATAAAAATAGTAGTGTGCAGGTAGGTATACCTTCATTTTAACGACATTTGCATAGTCATCTTTTTTGGATAGTTTTGTTCGAGTTCTAAACTACTTTTCAGCATCTTTGTGTTCTCTTCTACAATAGCTCTAATCTCCTTTATAGTAATAGACATCAGGTAATGCTGCCTAATTCTATTCATCACTTACCTTGTCTCTTTGATTTTTATCATAAATAGTATAGTAATCAATTTAAGTAGGATGTAATCCTCTCTTGCTTCACTAATTCAAGAGTCTCCTGAGCTCTGACAATAAGTAGAGTTGTTAGTTGAGTGGAAAAAAGCAGGTGACAATATGGAACTGCCCTCCGTAATGACACAAATCTGTGGTATTTCCTTCAATTGATTCTGAAGGACATCCTCAGTATCTTCTGAGGTACAATCTTTAGGATCCCAGTTCAACACAAACACAGCTGTTTCACGTTGAAGATGAAAAGGTGTGTTTGTAACTTTGAAGCTTTCATTTAGACAAAAGAAGAAGCTTTTGTTTCTTTATAAAATGACTGACAAAATCTTTGTATGCTTGTATAAGTGTCTCAGCTTAATTGATTTTGAATCATTTCACAATACCCTCTAAACAACTGATATTGATCAGTGTACAGTGATCATTTACAACATCTAGAACATCATCAATTGAAGCAGAGTGAGCTATTTGAGATTTCAGGTAAGAATAACCATCTTTAAGAAACTGTTTCAATTTATCTAGAGGGGGAAGATTTGTGTTGATAGCTTCTCGGATATTACTGAAGGCTATTGCATATTCCTTTCTCATTGATGCAAGTACTGACTTAAACTTTTGAGGAATTTGAATTAATAACTTCCTTTATGATATCATCTACAATTGAAAAAAAACACTTATCTCTCTATACTAACTTGAATTGAAATTAAAACTACTATTAATTGAAGTTTCTTGTGTAGTGGTTAATGAATCAACTAATTGACACAACAATATCATGATTAATGTACCACAGAAACTATACCTTTTCACTAACTCCAGTATTAATATGTTGTACTTCCAAACTTTTGTCTTCAACAATACTTTCTCTATATCAATATCTTCAACAGTTATACAATAACTTTTACACTTACCATAATCCATAAGATAGCCTTAGCACATGGGTACATTGCTAGTAATTTTAAAAGCATGCTAGCAAAGATGACATTAAGTTATGGCAGTTCGATATGTACAGCATGTTGACATATAACACTTAAGAGAACAATGATGCTTTTCTTTGTTGACAAAGACTTCGCAGATAGTTGACTATAAAAAAATCTAGCTTTTGAAATAAACTCCCTCTTCATAGAGAAACTGTGGCTACTGGATATCGGATACTGAGATAGAGTGCCATAATGGACAACATAAAATGTCACTTTGCAGACTGATTCGCTCACTATGATCTGTCTGTGTTAACTCTTGAATAGTCTCTGCAGTCATGTGTTCCTCAGAAAAATTTGAGCTACTTATGATAGAAAGAGATCTCAGTTTCTACTAACAATTGATCTCAATATGTTTTAGTTACACATCTAATTTCTTGGAATCAAGTTTAAATCAGATAGCCAAACTGATTACCAATTTATTACCAATACAAATTATATTCACATAATTCATCAAGTGTTGGTTTCTCTACTCTAATATTATCCTAAATGAATCAAAGATTATTGAAAGACAAACATGTTTAGTCTATACATTCTTGGTTGATAAATGTACCAGTGATACCACTCTTCACATAAGTCACATTGTATCATATTCATTGTTGTAAGAAACATTGTTGTATAATTTACAAGGTCCATTCACAATTTCTTTTCATTTACTATATCAAAAACAAGTAAAATAATTCATTGCATTGCATATTATGACATACCTCTCTGTAATAATCATACCAGACATGATCAGTGAGTAATGCTTCACCATCATTAATAGTGTTGTCAATGATTTCATCTGGTAATGATTTTTAAAGACTATTTGTTGTAGTTAGTTTGTCCATATTGTGACAAGGGGTTTGATACATCTTTGATTAAATGTAGATCATGCGTCTATTATTGACTTTAACAAGATTTAATACTCCTTGTATATTCTTTCTTATTTGTTGTAGGATATCTTCATCCATACATTGATCTAATAAGACACATATAGAGGATACATATTTCTCTAAATGTCTTCTTTCATGGCAGCAGCTGTTGTAGTGGTATTCCTCCTATGACTTTTACTTCATAGAATATTTCCTCATTACCAACATTGAGTGACTTCGTAGAGACATTTGTTGGTTCTATTGGAATATAATTCAGGAACGCTCTTTATATACTTAATAACAAGGATGTTTACACATTGTTACATTGAGAAGAGATGTACATTTGTACTCAAGTATTATAAATGTTGCTTTCATTGCATTGTTGATGGCAATTTTGACAATGTTTGTTGTTTTCTCGATTGTGTAGTGGTTTTGAGGTTTTTGATATAGAGTAACTGTCCATTCATTACACTAAGTTATAGCTTTATACTATGTACATAATAATGTCTTCCCTTCTCTAATTTTATTAGTCTTTCAAAAGCTTTGTCTTTTGCTATCTTCATGAGCAGATTAACACATTTATCACAAATCAATTGATTTTGCCATTCATATACAAATACTTCAGCGTGTGATAGAAGGCATGTTGGTGTTTGATGCCAGCTATTTTTTTGGTAAACATGTAGTCCCACTGATGTTTGCATTGACTGTACTAGTGTACGGTAATTTGTTCTTTCGTATATTTATTGTCAAACAAGAGAAGAGTATACCTTTGTAATCAAATTACCGAAAAATAAATGCAAATTGGTTTACTGTTGTTTGAGTTTTTTCACATCTGTTGCTTGGTGATTGAAGTAATTATATTAGTCTAGTTGAAAAGGCATTAATCACCTCAGACATCCATCCCCCTATCACTTATTGGAATGAATTATTGATTACATCTTTTATGTTAGCTCCTTACATGATAGTGCAATATATTATCAACACATTAGTAGTACTGTTTATATCACACCTGCACAGCTACTTGTAGTTTATTTTACTTTCAGAAGATCTGGACAATCCCATTTTAGATATTCATGTGAAATATACATTTTATGTACATTATATGTTCTTACTAGTAGTAGTTATTGTAGTTTCAGTTAATTTGTGTACATTGGAATGATTAAATTAATATATCAAAAAGCACTAATATTAACTATAAATATCTCTCTTGCAATTTGAAGAAAACTTGAGTAAGAACTCATGGACATATCTTCCTGATCACCTGGAGACCAGAATAGAATGAATTCTATAAAATATGCAATTTACTTCATATTAATTGCAGTTCAGTTGATTGTAGATCTCTGTCGGTTATATCACCTTAGCCCTCTCCTGCATGTAGAGATTTTTCAATCTTTTTATCAAGCATATGCTGTATAATGTAGCTAAGAGTACATTTATATCATTATGATATTGACAATAATAATTCTTACTGCATTTTTCATGTTTATTTATTATACTCTTGTAGATGAAAGAGTTGTATTTGCAGAGCAAGTGTTTTCCTACATTTGTAATCCTGAAGAAGACTTAAATCCATCACAGTTTTTTGTTATTCACTGAAAATGTCACATAAATTAATAGAAGACCACCCCCATTGGGACTATTAAGTGGTTGTTACTCTTGCTAGGAACAGTCCTGACCCAGCGGATACACACTCTCTGGTAACATTTAAGGTGTGGTTACTTTTGTAGGCAGTGCCTATAGGTTACTACTGGATGTTCCGGCTAACGAAACCACGCCTTGCAATGTGAAACCACACCCAGTGCCGTGGGCGTAAGCTATAATTGAGAATAATAGATAATTATACAATCATAGATGAACAGACGAATATGAATAACCACAATGGAAACATAGTAATCAATAATCAAGCATAAACATGACAGCAAAACCAAAACTGTCTCCGGAAAAGACTTTAAATGGAAGTGATACCAGGTTAAACAAGAGTCTGTTCTGACTCATCAGTGATTGACTTTACGCACAGACCACAATACCAGACAGGATTATTTCTTGAAACCTCATAACGCTTGAAACTTGAACACTAATCATGAAAAGTATTTGTGGCAACTTTCAATGCATATATTCTCATCCAAACATAAACTACATATTGTTTGTGGCCAAACTTCAACATCTTCACTAATAAGGAGAACATTCATCGTTGATTCTTCAACATTATGATCAACACACCACTCTAAAATAACTGAGAGAGCTCAATGATATTAAACCTAAAAATTAATGTCACATATACCTCTTTCCTAGTATGGGCATTTTTTTTTAGCAAAAGTTATAGGTTGTGTTTCTCAGCTTCCTTTCATTTCTTTTTAAGCAAACCCATAACAGTTATTCTGCTCCATTGGGTCTACCATACTTCTTAATCTTTTAAGGAAGTTTAATCTCAAACACAATGATATCTAATCACATTCAGTAAAAAATTAAGTAAAATATAAACATTTGTCTCACATGCACTAGCTCTGGTTGGATTTATGTCTTCAACAACACAATCTTCTGAGAGCATTATTCGCTCATACCAACCTCTTATTCCAACAAAGAAACAAATTTGATGAGACACTGACATCATTTTGATAAACTTTTGATGTTGAGACAAAACTATGCTTGTTTGAAATACCACTAATCTAGAGGGTGGACATTGTATAAAATTAATCTATCATTGAGATAATTATATCTACATGTACCTGAAAAGAACTTGAAGTGTACTCTTTTTTTGTTGTAATATACCTTCTGAGGTAATACATGTTTCAACATTTGTCAACCACCTTTAACAAAAAAGTGGGAAGTCTCTTTAAGTCTTGCTGGCAAATATGTGTCAACATGGAAGCTTCATGCTTTTCCAGAAAGTACAGTGACACTTTTGAGATGACACTGACCAGGTTACCTTCTGATGATTCCATAGTATATCCAGTAGTAAAATCCTCTGAAAATTTCACTCTATCACAAAGTGAGAATTGCTTTTTGATAAAGGAGAGAGTATTGGGGTGTCACCAACTTGGCATACTGCTCTTTAGGTGAATCTAAATGCTAAATTACTTGCAAGTTTATTTTAAATTTATACTATCAATGAAGCATGGTCACATTCATTTCTCAAACAAGACAAAAGAACAAAGAACTGTTTGAAAAAAGTAGACAAATCAGTATAGTGTGAGCATACCCTCTTCACTTTTGAATGTATATAATTATTCCAACCTATAGCGCTATTTGTAGTTCATTCGCCCAACATAAATCCTGAAGTTTGATAACAGTGCACCATAGGTGTCGAATTGGGTGCCAGTTTTGAATCAATAACAGAGTAGTGCCCACATAGTAGTTGTTCATATAATTCATCATACTCTACTTCTGACTTTGAACAAGCAATCTTTTCGAAGCAATTCAAAGACATATTTGTGTTCACCAGACTACAAACTCATTTTTTGACAATAGATTCTCTTCCAAAAGTTCATAATGTAGCAGCTTCTCAACTATAGTGTCCCGAGCCAGACCTTTCATTAGAGAGGAAGGTCTAGTCTACCAGTTGTGGAAAAGGAATTTCATTAACTGTATCATATTATATAACTGTGGTTTTGTAATCATAACGTGTTAATTTAAACATGGTATCGACCCCAACAGCCAAGACAATATTACATCATCACAGCAGCACACTGATTATTAAATTTTACAATGAATATAATAGCGAAATAAAGTACTAACTATGAAAAGACGTAAGAACAAAGAACGGGACAACTGTAACTTGCAGTCCTGCAATCTCCCGAGTTTCAAATCCAGAAGAAACAAGTTCATTAGCAGTAGACCTATTTATTTTTTGTTTCCTGGATATGCTCTGTTACGACAAAATTTTGAACCATTTGTCTGAAATAATGATTAGAAAGTATCAGATAAAATAATAGGTTTGGTGTTGCCATCTATAATAATTAAGAAATCCTAACCACTGCGCCAATGCTGACAAAGTAATATCATGTAACTCGAAATATGTTCTGTAGACTAATTAGACAAGTGTTGAATTTTCCATTGCCCACATCAATAGGTGCAAGGTTCTGTTGTCTACTTATGTTCTAGATTGTTATGTAATATTGCTGATATATCTATAAAAAAATCAACACACTATATACTAATGCATTTAATGACAAAACAATATTAGGACAACATATTTTTAAGTGTGTGTTATTAAAAAGTCATTTAACAATAATTCAATGATGTCAAGTGGAGAGCCTTCATCAAACGAACCAAATCACTACATACTCTTAGTTCAAGATCATCAGAGTATTGTCCTTTAGTGACTTTGAAAAACCATGGCATTTTTGGATTAGTACAACATGTATTTTCCAGTCCATTACAGTTCATTCCATCCCATAATGAATCATTAGCATATAAACAGACTGAGCTTTATTGCTACTTACACCAGACTCACAGTAATAATCATCACCAACAAATGAAGAAATAAAACAGTACTATTACCATTATTACATGGACAGCATATATAACTTGATCGATTTTCATATGTTCCAACAGAATAGGACCATATAGCTTTTTTTAGGACTCTCACTATAAGTAATGGATACACCATGGACATAATAGTATCTATTGAACGATCAGTGGAATGATTCTGGGGCTCCAAATTGATATCCTCTTACCTGTCACACATGTTGCTATAGTTACTTGAAAATGTGTCAAAGAATGTAGAATAACACCAGCTGAATGTGAAAATGGTTGTCCACACAAATCATGATCATATTGTTATATTGCTGTAATGTTATTCCAGAAGGCAGGTAGCACCAGATTCACTCATGTTAAGATATCCAACTCTCATCCAGCCCCCCTTATCATCACAGTGACTACCCTCCCTATACAATAGACAGTGATAATACTACCATTACTTAAAGTGATGTTGTAATAACCTGATATAGCAGCAGGGAAGGCTTGGAGCAAGGAAACTACAAGAATCATAGTTATATTTGCTACAAGATGTTGGTATTGTAGATGGACAGAATGTTATCTTCACTCGATCATTTTTTTTTCACAGTAAATGTCTTTCCACTGTTACTATGAATACAACAGTATTGCTCATAGAGTGAGGGAGGATGTGAAGATAGTAGACCAGACAGTCAGCCATACAAATAGAGGAGCTCTCGTTAACCTCAATTTGTAAACCAGCAATTAGACACAAAAAAAACAATTATTCATTATAAGCTTTTCCTAGTTTAGTCTCCAGAAACGAGTGGTGAAGTATAAAATTGTATTATTTCTACATTTATATAGCTTCCTTCATATTGCTATTAACATGTTAGGAATATTTAGTAATTGCCAAGGCAACATCATGCTAATCATAACTTACAAATATTTATGTCATGTTCAGTAGCATACGGATTAATTTGTTATTCAACCTTTGGTTATTTGATTCACTTCAAATGTATTCACTTCATTTTTGACATACATGCATGATTGCAAAATACATGATTGTATTAAGATTTTGTACATATCCTTTATGTTTTGATTACTACTTACTATAGAGAGTGACATTTTGTATAAGTATGTTTATTGTTGGAAATGTATAAAATAATATATAGTGATAGCCTAGTTAAGCATTGAAAATATTGTAACTTCTAAAATTAGTTACATAACTGTCAATTTTATAATAAATTAGTAATTAAAGCAAAATCATTATCAAAGGATGTAATAGAGTGACAACATAAACCACACATGATCATCTATCTTGTCCATGAGGGACTGGTAGCAGCAGGTACACCCACAGAGTGTAAACAGAGGAAATAAGTGGGGGACAAAAAAGTCATTTTCCCCAAATTTGAAGATATTTTCTATGCCTTTGCATATACTGAGGTTTTATCCAGCGTCCTCACTATCACAATTCCTACTCTTCATCATATCACATGTTCACAACAGATAGTAATAAACTTGCCACTACAGTAAATGAGACTGCAAATGTATTTATGCTTTTTGTTTATTTGTTTGTTATACATTGTTATCTTCCTTGATTAAAAATGCTTCAAGTTGTTTGTTGTTAAAAATACAAACACGTTTGCTGGAGATTATATTGCTTACCACAAAAACGTAATGATTAGTTTTTGTGCACAATACTCTATATTCTTATAATTCATTTTGTTAAATGTATAGCTGATTACCTTAGATTAATAATTTTGCTTTTCCTTGCATAGTTATATGGAATTTGCAATAGGATAGCGATACTACACACAGA